>NW_026888923.1:0-11749 GCF_032173495.1 Musca vetustissima
AGGTTTAAGCTTCCTTTTAGAGTCCCCCATCCCAGTGATTTAAAATGTCACAAATATGAAAATGTAATTCCGCACAAAGTTACACGTACAAACTTAAGTTTTTGATCCATAATGTAGCGCAATTTTATTCGGCATCAACAAATAAAACGTAAAACACAAAGAACACATCTGGATTTTTTGCGTCTTTAGCGAAAATATTTTATGTATTTCAATAAAAATTTCTTTGTTTTAATCCGGTTTCAGAATTGCACGACTCCAAGGATAGATTTTACACAGTTTCTGTTTTTCTTGTTTTTTTTTTTATAAATTTGAAAATTGTAAAGCGGAAGAAAAGGGGTACACGGGCTTAAGGAATCAATATATAGTTATGAGATCTATTATGTTGTGATTCGATCTAAGAGAAAGGTAAGTAGCTATTTTTAATACTTTTATTATTCTATATAAAAATCTGATATTTCTGCAATAGTGTAAATCTGCAACCCATGCAACTCCTTCAGTTTATTTAGTGGCAGGCCCACTTGTCTAGTCTGGTTAACTAACCTTTTTTGCATCCGGTCGTTGATCGTCGTCTCTTGGCCAAGACCAATGTCACTAACCTCGACCGACAATGATTGCAACTGGAAAAACGCGTAGATGGTTGGGAATCTGTTGTCTGTGTAAAATTCGCAAATACACACACACACACTTACAAACATTTGCGATTAAATAACAGATATTACCAGATTTTTTATGTTTGCCATTAAAGCGACTGGCAAAATATTAGATTTTTTGCCAAGCAAGTGTTGAATGGATGACCAGTTGGGGCAACTTATCACCAAGTCAAATCAAAATGAAGAAAAGGCAAAGTAGTGAAGATAAAAAATGAAACAAAAGAAATCAGTGACAGTTAGAAGTAGTTAACCCACATAAAAACTAAGAAAAAATTATTTTTGTATTTTTTGATGAAAGAGGAAGTTTACTTCATGGATGACTGCCAATTGTGTATGTTTTTTTTTTAATAAAAACAAGTTCATGATTAAATAATCTCAAAGAGACCGTTTGTAGTATGGAATAAAAAATAATTAATGTGAAAAAAAAAATATTTGAATAAACAAAATCACACAAACAAGTTTGCATTATAGCAAATTTAGTTGCATTGCAAAGAGCGGGACGTATTGGATCCACTTAGAGTAGACATACATATAATTTTTGAAAGGGGTTTTCGATGTCTTGTCTTTGAGGACCCCATATAAAGTCTACAACCACACTGTTGTACAGGGTATTATATCCTTGTGCACCAGCAAAAGTAAACGGGATATACACATGGTTCCTTTTAAGGATATTCATAGAATCACTTTCTGAGTCGATTCATGCATGTGCGTCCCTTTGTACACGTTAAATTGTAAACAAAGCGGACATAGAATTTAGTGTAGAATGTTCTGTGTTATGTTTAAAATTGGTTCAGATTAAGATATAGTACATATATACTTTAGTCAGATTTTAGGCACCATAGATCCTGTTCGATTTGCGCGATATTTTGTTTGATGTAGATATAGCTCCCACATATATGTTCGTCAGATTTTATGAAACCACTATATATTTTCGTCTGAGTTCATGCAAGTGCATTAATAAACATTTTTCTGTTCGAGATAAAATTTTGGACATCGCAGTGTGCCAAACACCAAAGGGCGCTCCATTAAGTCCAGATATACATATAGCTGCCATACATAATTTTCTTCGATTTCAAAGAACTGGTACACCAAAGAACCCAAGTCCGCCCGATTGACATGCAATTTCTTATAGATTTCTGATTGGTTTGTGTATAGGTTATTTTAAATTAGATCAACAATCTATGTAGTTCGCACATTTAATTTCGCCCGATTCCATTTCAATGGTCCTCCAAAGATGCTACATCTGTTCTATCTACAGGATATTGTACATATGAGCATATCTTATATTTACCCAAAATGGTGAAGGCATATGATACCCTTCATTCAACTTTTGAACTTTTCTTGCTGGTTTTAATACGTGGATGTCCAAATATATTAAACATTTTCTTCGTAAACTTTCATATGGTGTATCCCAGTAATTGAACTCCGCTGACTTAGAATCTCTTTGGAAACTTCACATATATTTTTGTCCTATTTCACGTTAATGGTACACCAAAGACCTAACTATTATGCGGTTGACGCGAATTTTTTTTAAACCGATTGAAAAATATATCATGAAAATCGTGAACGCCACCTTTGTATATCATATTTAAGATCCTCGTGCTTTAAATTAAACTCTTTTTGAAGACCCTCGATTCGTTTCCATTGAATGCAATTTAATTTTTCGTAATCAAATATTTATTGCCTGTAACTGCATTTAAGATATTTTGTTAACATAAATTTATCTTAATTTATTATCGTTTTTTTACAAAGGCGCCATAATAATTTCCGTCGATGGTGATGTTCAACACCATGTTGTTAATTTGGAGTAATTATTAACAAAAATTTAGTAATTTCTCACACACAGCTTCGAGTGTTAATTAATTGCAATGCAATTACATATCCGAAACAACTTTCTTCGTTGACTACAATGCCAACAACAAGAACAACGACAACAACCGCGGCTTACTAATCGTGTGGTGTGGAGTAATTGCAAATAATAACCACCTTCGTCCAAGGTGATTTCGCTTCTTCCAAAGAAACAAACACTCAACAAACACACTCCGGATATATGTTAGACACTCGTTGAACAGACAGTAAGTAGTAGACAGACCCATTAACCTACAATTCCACATTGAACATTATTTCGAGTAGAGGTATTTTCAAATATTCCAAGTCTTTTATGTTTCGAACTTCTAGTTGAAAAGAAACAAATATATATGTAGATATGTATGAGTATTTAAGTGTACAGAGAAGTGCAAACAAGCGAAGCATATTTAAAGAAAAGTGCAATGGAAGCAAATTTGTGTTCACTGAGGCATAGTTTTCAAACACGCATTCCACTTTTGCCATCATTATCATCTGAAGCGGCAGTAGCAGCACAGCATATGTTATTACCACCCAAAGGAACGAAAAGGAAGACGGCCACGAGGCTCTTATTATGGTCACATCTGTCTGGTTTTCGTTGTAAATTTTTATGAACATGAAATATTCTTTTGCTGTTGTTGTTTTTGTGTTGATGTAAATACATCCCCATTTGCATACACCCGCCACAGGCTTTTTGTAACATTTTTGCTCACTTTAGGCAAAATTTCCGCATTCGAATTCTATGCCAAAAACCATAAAACTACTGGAGCACTTAAGGAATTTTGGACCATTAAAATCAGAATGACACCAACAACCAACCCAGACAATTACCAAAAAAAAGAATGTAGTCTTCAGTTGTCTTCTTATTGGCTAAAGGAAAATTACAAAGTATCCAAATTTTAGTAGGCGGCGTCTATACTAAGTAAATTCTAAAAATATGACTAAGTGAATTTTTATGTCGTTCACAGGTGATGAAGATGAGAATGTGCTCACTTGAAAATTTCTAGAGACCATTAGAGTTGGAAATATTTTTAAAATGAAAATATTTCTAAAATAGATTTTGAATATAATTTCTGCGAGTTTCAAGAACTTTTTTTCGCTTTATTACGGCACAGCTTATTTGTTCAGCAAAAAAAAAAAAATGTTGCTTACTTTGAAAGATTCCAAATTTTCACCACTTTTTTGTAACTGGAGAAACATATTGTTTGTTTTTCACTGATAGGAATGCATTTAGGCATGTCTTTAAACATGTTTTATCATGATTATTTATCAAAATATTATTTTTCTTTCGTTTTTCTGTTTTGTCTTGCATACCGCGCCGCACCGGGCTTAACTACGTTCGGTAAAAGTTGATTCATACGAAATGGATAAATATGTATGAATGTATGTCCACATGGACTTTCAACAAGTGACCAAGTGTTTAAGTCACTGGCGGTTGCATGCCTCCTCAATGGCGTCATTCAATTTGTATGTTGTTTTCCCCCCAATAATAATAGCAAAAACAACAACAACAGGGGTAATATAACTTGATGGTGGTTATTGAACTGTGTCCACTGCTATTCATGCGGGATGACAGTTTTTATATTAACAATAACAAAACCAACAACACCAACTACGACAACAATAATACCACTAATATTGATTGCTGTCACTGACTGCCATGATTGTTTGCCTTGTCAGTCATAGTGAAATGAATAGATTTACGGCCTATATTCATAAGTTTGATTTAGGCTTTGGAAAAAAAGAAAGACATAAAATCGAAGAAAAAGAAAAATAGGAAAAACCACTTCAAGATAAATAATTTGTTAATCATTTATTTCGTTTTGATTTTTATGGTTTTCCGTTAATTAGTTGTAGAGAAAAATATTAATGGGGAAGTAAACGAAGTGATTTCTTTTTTCTTTTGGTAATAAAGGAAATTTGTGTCCGATGCAAGATATCAAACATTTAACGACGTTAATTTGTCATATATCAATTAAGAAAGTTTAATGAAAATATTGCAACATTTTACTAAAATTATTTGTGCGAATCAAATAATATGTTGATTTTACCAATTAGGATGTTGATTATTGCTTCCTTTTAAATTTTGAATCGAAAATTTCAACCAATTTTTCGGTATTATGTAGCCCAGTGTACCTTACTATACGAATTTAGTATTATATACTCTGCCCAACTATGCAGAGGGGAGTTTATGTGGCACTAAGAGTTAATAACATTGGCCCTAGACCGAATGTCATATCCCGACCAGCTGAATCGATCTAGCTACGTATGTCCGTCGCTCAGTCTGTCAATTATAATAAGAAGGTCAAATAGACAAATATTTTTATGTTAAAATAATAAAATAGTAAAATGGTTTAATATTACCCTTACAACACTAAAGGTGTCGCGAAATTTTGGAAGACTCGGGATTGTGCTGTGTCGAAATTAAAAGTTCAGTTCATATGGCGGATCAAAATCCAAAAATATCAGTTGTCTGGAGGGCTGAAAGTTTTCTATCGAATCAAACATAAAATAAAATAAGATAATTCGATTGATACCGTGTCTTAATACTCATAAACAAAAAAAGTTTACCTGCTCTGATCTATGTTGACTATTTTTTAAGAGAACACGAAAAATCAAATTACAATAATTAAATTCGGCAAATTACAGAATCTTCCAAACATGCCTATAGCCAAAAATTAACCTTTCCTTAATTTAGCTAAATTCGTTATATCCAAGGTAAGGCAAACATAGGCTTAGCAGAAAAAATATATTCAACAGTACAGCTGGGACCGAATAACTAGTTCGCTATAAAAAATGTTCGTTATATCCGAAGTTCGCCATAAGAGATATGAGTTGTATGAATAATATGTCTTAAATTTTCGGGACCCGAAAATGTGTTAGCCGGTTTGAACAATTAAAAACAAATTTAACTTTGAACCAAAAAGAACAAATCAGCTGCAGTGTACCCTTTTTGGGTAAAAAATATTGCTAAGACTTTCAAATATCCGAAATATTATTACGAACATATTTTGAAACATATGTTCGTATTTCAGTTGCGAAACCCACTTTTTGTGGGTCGAAAAATAAGTGCAGCAATATCGAAAAATATGAATTTGTGTTCGGAGTAGTCTCCACCCTGCAAGCATTTGGAAGTGAGTTTCTAACTCCATCTCCTAATAATTATCTACTTCGATACTTATTTTTTGTAAAATGCTGATACTTCGCAATTTTACAATAACAAATGAATTGTTATCCAATTTCTATCGTCTGTAGTAACTACTTAGTTAAATGAAAGAAGATGGAAATTCGATAGCTTTGTCGTTGTATAAATATTTGTCATTGAATAAAAATTTTTGGATATTACTGAATTTTCATTATAAAAAATCTTCGGCCAGAAACATTTTTGATTGCTGTATCAAATAATATAGAAAGATGCGGAAAAGTATTACTGACGGCTTTCCCTTAAATTCAATAATGGGCACAAATAATAAAGGTATATTTTATAATACAAACTGCAAACATGAATTTTGAAATATATATTTTATGCAGAAAATGTAATATACTTAGATCATACCAATGGACAGCAAATGATTTATCATGAAATGTCAACCATTAAACAAGGTAATTTGCGTTATATTTTTATTATTAATTGATCAATTGATTTAACTATATAATTTTTTAAAAGCCGCTGCCGGCGATTATCAGTATATAAAACGGTCAAATTCAAATATATATGTGCAAAGTTACAAACGTTAACAAGCATTGGTATTGATTTACCAGCCCATTGAAAATCTTGAAAAATTAAAATCTGGAATGGGCGGGTTCCCTTAAAAGAAACTAACAAAAATCAAATGGCCACACAGATGTTAATTAAATCACTTACGGAGCAAGTAATTACTCTAAAGAATGAGATAAGACATTCCATAATGCACACTTCCTTAGAAAAAGAATTGCAATTGTTGCCATCGCTGCCATTTTATGTTTTCGACGATTTTAAAAATTTTGATGCAAAACTTCTAAAAGAAGATGAAGTTCGGGATCAATTGGTAATAATATATAACTATCATCATAATTTCTGCCGCCGATCTAAATACAAATTTAATACAGAAAATATTAATAAATCGTGTTGGGGGAAGAGAAATGTCATCATTTGTTAAATTAGCAATTAAAGCTATTATAAGTGTTCAAAAAGCAATTGAAATAAAATGGCGTGGTGTACAAAAAAAAAAAACAGTTTTCAGCGATTTATCACATATACTATAATAAGAGGCAAGTCAGCTTACTTTTGTGTTAATTTGAAATTTTACAGATATGTGCCATCTTTAATTTTCCCAGACGGAAAACCTAAACAAAGTTTATCAACAACATATTTTACAAGCTCGGGATAGAATACACAAAAAACAACCGAAGACTGTAAATCAATAAAATTGTTTAAAAATTAACTATTATTATAATTTAACTAAAAAATGTTTTTAGCTTTGCTTAATATTAACCTTAACTTCAATTTTATGTTTGTTTAGCGTTAAATGTTAAAATTTTTATGCATAATATACGTTACTCATTATTGTTATTGCAATTGCAATTGCAGTTACTCATTCATACAAGTATTTTATTTCCTTTGGGTATCAAAATTGATATTGAAGAAATGAACGTATATTAAACGTATCTTCTTAGTGAATGTTGAAAGTAACTATGTGATAGTATTTAAGGTAACAAAAAAGTGTCATTTTGGAGTGTCGCTTTATTAACTTCAAATTGTGACGAAGAAGATACTTTTTAAAGGTAACGAGTACGTGGTTCATATCTTCCCAAACGGTATAACTTATTTATTAAAAATACGATATCGCCTACGATATTGATGGTCAATTGACATCGCCACAAATTTGTCGCAAATTGAATTTGACGTTAAAAACATTATGGGGGGCTACAACGAACCCGATGGATATATTCCTTTTTTAATACCAAACTTCCACCAAAACTACCATACCATACCAAACTACCACCACTGGAAAAACGAATTGTAAGCATGTGAATTAAGAGGTCATTCCATTTTATTTTATTCTAAATCAGAAAATAGCATATTTGTAATTAGCTATTGGTTATATGAACAAGTAATTGGAGACATGTTATATTTTCTTCTGTGTGGAAATATTTTCATTTTTTAAATTCAGTTAAAAGCTTTTTTGTTAATCTCTTGAAGACACAACCGCAGAATGGCATTGCAATTTATGCATTGAACGATGTTGATGTTCAGCGGGGGAGGTAATTTGCTAATTCACCATGGCAAACTTTCGGCTGTGTTTAACACCAAGAACTTCGTGCCCCAAACCACCTGCCATAAAATACAGAAATAAGCTCATAACGCATCATACACAGACATGCGGACAAGACCTTGGGTGCGTTTATGTGAGTGAGCAAATTGTATATGAATGTGAGCGTGTGTTGGTGTGGATTAAAACACATAAATTCCATTAGAGTTTTCCAAAAGAGGATTAAAATTTTATTTTATATTTAGTACGGGTTTTTGGCGTATTTGCAACTACCACCACATTTGCACATTCAGCATTACATACGTGCCTACATATGTTTATTTGCTCAACCACATTCAAAGCTATTCATATGGGTGGTACTTCCATATATAGATGAGTTTACTTTTTGGTTCTTTTCGTTGTGTCAAAAATATTTGCATTAACTTTATCCATATAAACTTAAAAAAAATGTTTTATGCATTTCAGTAATAAATTCATAAATCTTGAAATTAAAAAAAAAAAAAACGAACAGTTGCGTTACAAGTCGGAAAGTGTTTGTTAAAGAAATAGAAGGAGTGAATTAGGCATGCCTAAAAGTATGCTACATAATTTTAATTTTCATAATGTACCATAATTTTTAAAATTGCCATGAAGCTATTTAGCTGCTAATATCTGAGAATTGCATTTGTATGTTTTATGTATAACAAACATATATCCATAATTATGTGTGTGACATTATAGAAAACATGTGGAATATTTATAATGACTGCATGTTTTAGATGGAGAAAGAATTAGAAATGAAAGATGTCATAGGATTTGTTTTTTACTCTGTATTTCTTATATTACGCTACTGGTTAAAGTGGATTAGATGTTCTATAACAATAATTCTCTAATCGCAAGCAATACATTTGAAGTTTACTTTTAAGGGGTTCTGGATATTCATTGAGCACAAATATTTCATGATTTTTTTACAAGCAAATAAAACTTTATTATAATATTTATTTGTCTGGAAGTTGAACCTTATGCTACTAAGTTAAGTTTTATAACAAATATTTGTCTACTTAAACCAGTTTTTACTGAAGCAGTTTAAGGTTCCAACTTAGACTAAAATTTTTTGCAACATATTTATTTTACCTGTTATATTATAGTGATATTAAGTTTTATATTCAAAAAACATGTTCGATTTCATGGACTACTGAATTTAATTGGAGTTACAAATAAATTCAAATGGAATTATTCGCAGCTTTTAATGTATTAGAAAGTTTCAATTTACCAAAGATAAACATAAATGAATTCGTAATAGGGTAGACAATGATGACCCATGTATAAACAATTACAATAATAATACCTATAACCTTTTTAGGCACTTTCCAAGTGTTAATTTGTTTTCTTTAAATTGTTGTTTTCTTTAAAACAAAAAAACCTTTTCGCACTTCTAGTTATCTTATCCCTCCCAAAAACATTCCTGTTTATTTCACTATATTAACACTTGTTTTTTTGTTTGCACTTGTGGGAAACTTTAATTTATGGTTTTTAGAAATACATTTCACCCAACGTGAGCGGAAATTCTAAAACATGACACGTTGTACAATTTCCATTGGGAGAAATGTTAACAAAAAACAAAAACGATAAATTGTTTTGGAAATTGAATAGATTAGCACTTCAGGGATTCTAAATGTGGTGAACTTGAAGAATGGAGATCCTTGGCAAACAAGGCAGCAGCGACTTTTGAATGTTTCAAATAATGTGGATAAAAATAATGGTAAACTTTAAGCGAACACTTAAATAAATTAAGTGAAAAAAGCAAGAGTAACAAAGAAAGTGAAGCTATGAATCCTTTGCATCGTCTTTAAGATGGGAAAAATCATTTTCAGAAATTGGAAATAATTTGGAGTGATATTTGTTAAGAATACTCAATAAAATTGAATGTTGCGTGATATGGGAGTATAAAGCACATTTAAAATATATATTAAATAAAAGAATTTGGAATATCCTAAAACAAGACAAATAACACATAAAAGTTTTATTTTTTAATTGGAAATTATTTAAAGTCCGTCCATGCATTTTGTAATTCTGATACGGCTGCTGAATTTTGCCCAATTCTATTGAATTTAGTTAGAATAGTAGGAAGTTTATTTGTCGGTTTAAATATAGGACTTATCGAATTTAGTGCAGAATAAGGTGTGCCAAGTTTGGTATAAATTTGATGTAAAACCTATAATAAATTATATGTATATATATATAAGGCCCACACTTCCAATTGGATTGGATTTTATGTTTCGAAATAACTCCCGCCCAAATATTCGTCCCAATGTCAGGTTTTTCTAAGAATTTCAAAAACTACATTTTAACCCCATAGAGTTAAAAACGACTATTGAATTTTGTAGATTCATAAGTGAAAACTATGAGCCTAACGTAAGAATAGATTTTAAAATAAGATAGTATCGTTGTATATTGACAATACAAATACGTTACTATATTCTCATTTTATTTCCAGTTTTAAAATTTCCACATTTGTATTACATCGTTCGGTTGTAATACCTCGAAATATTTATCACAGATCTAATACAGTGTTTCTCCATGTCTGTTGAAATCACGATAGGGATCTCAACATTAAATATAGGATGTTTGGTATTGAAAAAGCGATATTCCGATCCAATTTTTTGGTATAGTGTCATTAACCGGTACAGTCACCTTATTATACCCTTTTCTATAAGCTGGAGTGTATATTGAAATGGTTACCACTTGCAACCCCTCGAAATATTTATCATAAAATTCTATGTCGATGTCCCTTTGTTCGTATGTTGAAATCATAGCTCTGTTGAAATAGAGACCACAATATTTAATATCGAGCTCTGCTTGCACAGACATTGCTAGTATTCCTAGGATTTTTGGTATTGCAAATGGGATATATCTGTACACGTTTTGGTGTTCACACCATATGAAGGTGATTTTGGGCATGTTTCTCAAATTAGTTGGTTGTAAATTGGATTCCCCAATATTCGGCATTTTGGGGATTTTCGATACATCTTTCATCCCAATTGGTTGCAAATTGGCGTTTTGTATTCTCATCGGGTTTCAAATCTCACTATTAATTATTAATACTGACCCATGTTGTAGGATTTTGGGGATTTTTGAGTTTTCTTCTAGAAGACCCATTAATTTTCGATATTTGAAATGTCATCCTCATGGTGGAGGTTACAAAAATTTTGGCCCGGCTATCGTTTTTACTTGTTGAGATTTCAAAGGTTTTGGCCTTATTCTTCAACATACGGGAATACAGTTATTTTAAATCCACGCCTATTAGAGCCCTTAAAAATATTATTTAAAAAATCAACGCCTAGGATAGTTCTTAAAAATATTCTTAATAAAATCTTTGTCTAACATAGTAATTAAAAATATTAAAAAAACGTCTAAGAAATATATTAAATTCGGAGAAAGTTTACCGGCATATTAGCAGTCGTAACATCCGCCCAGGAGCTAATAAAAATCGACAGTTTAAACCATGTACACAAAGCTGGATTTTAAAGATGCTCCATGTATGTGTGCCACACCAATCTGTAAACATCTGATATATACTGTCAGCAACTGGACCGTTTGACCAGAAACGGCTAGAATTGGCCAACAGGAGAGGTGTCGTGTTCCACCAGGACAACGCTAGGCCACACGCATCTACAATGACTCGCCAGAAACTTTGGGAGCTTGTTTGGGAAGTTTTAATGCATCCGCTATACAGTTCGGACTTGGCACATTTTTCTTGCATTAACAAGTAAAAAAAAGTCAGTCGGTGTAGCCGACATATACATACCCCCAGTCTAAGGTTTTTCGCTTTATATGAAGCATATGTTTATTTCAAAGAGGTAACAAATTTAAAGTTGATCAAATCAGACATTCATTTTGCTTCAATTTTAATTTTCAAGTTTATAAAATATAGAAATACCAGAAGGAGTGGACCAATGAGTCCATCTACGGACTTGATCTTGGCTTGGTAAAGATAATAAGTTGTGCAATGTTTGGTTCAAA
>NW_026888924.1:0-11998 GCF_032173495.1 Musca vetustissima
AGTAATGAAATAAGCGATAAGATAACGATTGCTAGGTTTTCAAAAAAAAGGAGTAGACGCAGAAAAAATCGAAAGAATTCCAATAATTGCTGGAATAATTAGTGACAGAACCTTTATTTATTTTGGAGCAGCTCTGTTAATGTTTTGCCAAAAATTAGAACATGATATCATTTTCAAAACCAACCCAGAATTTTGACAATTTTTTCAATTGGGAAGATAAATAGCCATCGCTTTTTAAAAGAATATTTTTTCAAGCTACCCTCAGGCGTGGATTTTTTAAAAGAATATTTTTTCAAGCTACCCTCAGGCGTGGATTTTTTAAAAGAATATTTTTTCAAGCTACCCTCAGGCGTGGATTTTTTAAAAGAATATTTTTTCAAGCTACCCTCAGGCGTGGATTTTTTAAAAGAATATTTTTTCAAGCTACCCTCAGGCGTGGATTTTTTAAAAGAATATTTTTTCAAGCTACCCTCAGGCGTGGATTTTTTAAAAGATTTTTTTTGAAAAGGATCTTTGACAGGCGTGGATTTTTTAAAAGAATTTTTTTTCAAGCTACCCTCAGGCGTGGATTTTTTAAAAGAATATTTTTTCAAGCTACCCTCAGGCGTGGATTTTTTAAAAGAATATTTTTTCAAGCTACCCTCAGGCGTGGATTTTTTAAAAGAATATTTTTTCAAGCTACCCTCAGGCGTGGATTTTTTAAAAGAATATTTTTTCAAGCTACCCTCAGGCGTGGATTTTTTAAAAGAATATTTTTTCAAGCTACCCTCAGGCGTGGATTTTTTAAAAGAATATTTTTTCAAGCTACCCTCAGGCGTGGATTTTTTAAAAGAATATTTTTTCAAGCTACCCTCAGGCGTGGATTTTTTAAAAGAATATTTTTTCAAGCTACCCTCAGGCGTGGATTTTTTAAAAGAATATTTTTTCAAGCTACCCTCAGGCGTGGATTTTTTAAAAGAATATTTTTTCAAGCTACCCTCAGGCGTGGATTTTTTAAAAGAATATTTTTTCAAGCTACCCTCAGGCGTGGATTTTTTAAAAGAATATTTTTTCAAGCTACCCTCAGGCGTGGATTTTTTAAAAGAATATTTTTTCAAGCTACCCTCAGGCGTGGATTTTTTAAAAGAATATTTTTTCAAGCTACCCTCAGGCGTGGATTTTTTAAAAGAATATTTTTTCAAGCTACCCTCAGGCGTGGATTTTTTAAAAGAATATTTTTTCAAGCTACCCTCAGGCGTGGATTTTTTAAAAGAATATTTTTTCAAGCTACCCTCAGGCGTGGATTTTTTAAAAGAATATTTTTTCAAGCTACCCTCAGGCGTGGATTTTTTAAAAGAATATTTTTTCAAGCTACCCTCAGGCGTGGATTTTTTAAAAGAATATTTTTTCAAGCTACCCTCAGGCGTGGATTTTTTAAAAGAATATTTTTTCAAGCTACCCTCAGGCGTGGATTTTTTAAAAGAATATTTTTTCAAGCCACCATCAGGCGTGGATTTTTTAATATTTTTTTTTCAAGCCATCAATGACCTAAACAAGGCGTGGATTTTTAATAGAATGTATTTTTTAATGTCAATGAACTTTAATTTTGTATTTTATATTAATGTTATCATTATTTGTTACTTACATTATAATTTGATAAAAATTGCAATCGCAAAACCTAATCTACCTGACTGTCTGTCTGCCCACATTTTCATTATTCAGTCTTTATTCTTTGTTGTTTTTGTTGAATGAATGAAAGTTCTATGAAAAGACTGGCGGACGGACTTGCCTATTCAATTGAGTTACTCCCATTCATGGAGTTAAATAATAAAGAAAAATTAAAAAAATGAAAACAGTTCCAAACACTTCGTGTTGGTGGTTAGATAGGAAAAGGAGAGCCGAAAAAAGAACCTCCACATCCATCCAGGAAACCACAACATTTAACATCCGCATGCAGAATGCGTTCAAACTTTGTAGGGGTCCCTCTATGAGCTTCAAGCTATTTCCGTTGGCGGTATTGCGGAGCCAACGCAATTCGCCAACCTATTTCCTCGATTGGTCTACGAAGCGTGGCTGTCGAATGCCCCTCTTTGTTGTTCTCCAACTGCAACAAATGTAATTTTTATTGCCTCATCCTTTTTGTTCGCATCAACAACAACAAACTGATGATATGATTTGGGGGCCCTCATTCAGCTGTTGTTGAACTGTTTATGACCAGCCAGTCAGCCAGCGAACCAGCCAACCGCTTGTTTACAAAACCAGAGCAAGGTCTATGGAAATCAGAAACAAATAGAACTAAAAATAATAGTGTGCAGAATAGTTAAGTGCATCGGTGTGTGTGTGCACTTTTTGCAAATAAAAATCAATCTGATATGTAATGTGTCTGTGTAATGAAAATCTCTATGAGGTTTTAGTATTGCGATTTTTTCATCGACTCTGAAACAACTAAAGTAGGAGGAGACATGGAGGTGGGAGCCTAATGAAAACTTCCTGCGGTTGGGTTATTTTTTTTTTTTTTTGTGATTAACGTTTAAAACATTTGAATAGCTTTGTTCGGTGTAATCGAATAGTTTGCTGTTGTTGTTGTTTTATTGTTGTTTGTTTAATTGTGGTTAATGGTGACAATAAATGTCAGTGTCATTTTCGATAAAGAGATATTTGGATTTTTTATAAGAAATACTTTTTTATTCCACACATAAAAAAGTCCACTCTCAGTAGCTTGAAAAAAATATATATATTTTAAATCCACTCTTTGTTTAGTTCAAAATATATTTCACCAAATATACCAAATATTTAAAAAATCCACGCCTTTTTTTAATTCCACGCCTGAGGGTAGCTCCAAAAAATGTTCTTTTAAAAAATCCACGCCTGAGGGTAGCTCCAAAAAATGTTCTTTTAAAAAATCCACGCCTGAGGGTAGCTCCAAAAAATGTTCTTTTAAAAAATCCACGCCTGAGGGTAGCTCCAAAAAATGTTCTTTTAAAAAATCCACGCCTGAGGGTAGCTCCAAAAAATGTTCTTTTAAAAAATCCACGCCTGAGGGTAGCTCCAAAAAATGTTCTTTTAAAAAATCCACGCCTGAGGGTAGCTCCAAAAAATGTTCTTTTAAAAAATCCACGCCTGAGGGTAGCTCCAAAAAATGTTCTTTTAAAAAATCCACGCCTGAGGGTAGCTCCAAAAAATGTTCTTTTAAAAAATCCACGCCTGAGGGTAGCTCCAAAAAATGTTCTTTTAAAAAATCCACGCCTGAGGGTAGCTCCAAAAAATGTTCTTTTAAAAAATCCACGCCTGAGGGTAGCTCCAAAAAATGTTCTTTTAAAAAATCCACGCCTGAGGGTAGCTCCAAAAAATGTTCTTTTAAAAAATCCACGCCTGAGGGTAGCTCCAAAAAATGTTCTTTTAAAAAATCCACGCCTGAGGGTAGCTCCAAAAAATGTTCTTTTAAAAAATCCACGCCTGAGGGTAGCTCCAAAAAATGTTCTTTTAAAAAATCCACGCCTGAGGGTAGCTCCAAAAAATGTTCTTTTAAAAAATCCACGCCTGAGGGTAGCTCCAAAAAATGTTCTTTTAAAAAATCCACGCCTGAGGGTAGCTCCAAAAAATGTTCTTTTAAAAAATCCACGCCTGAGGGTAGCTCCAAAAAATGTTCTTTTAAAAAATCCACGCCTGAGGGTAGCTCCAAAAAATGTTCTTTTAAAAAATCCACGCCTGAGGGTAGCTCCAAAAAATGTTCTTTTAAAAAATCCACGCCTGAGGGTAGCTCCAAAAAATGTTCTTTTTTTAAAAAATCCACGTCTGAAAAAATATTCTTTTATTCCTTGAAAAAATTTTCTTTTAAAAATCCACGCCTTGTTTGGGTCCTTGAAAAAATTTTCTTTTAAAAATCCCCGCCTTTTTTAGGTCCTTGAAAAAATATTTTTTTAAAAAATCCACGTCTGAAAAAATATTCTTTTAATCCTTGAAAAAATTTTCTTTTAAAAATCCACGCCTTGTTTGGGTCCTTGAAAAAATATTCATTTGAAAAATCCACGCCTTAGATGATCCTGAAAAAATATTCTTTTGAAAAATCCACGCCTTAGATGATCCTGAAAAAATATTCTTTTGAAAAATCCACGCCTTAGATGATCCTGAAAAAATATTCTTTTGAAAAATCCACGCCTTAGATGATCCTGAAAAAATATTCTTTTGAAAAATCCACGCCTTAGATGATCCTGAAAAAATATTCTTTTGAAAAATCCACGCCTTAGATGATCCTGAAAAAATATTCTTTTAAAAAATCTACGCCTTGTTTAGGTCCACGAAAAAATATTCTTTTAAAAAATCTACGCCTTGTTTAGGTCCACGAAAAAATATTCTTTTAAAAAATCTACGCCTTGTTTAGGTCCACGAAAAAATATTCTTTTAAAAAAACCACGCCTTGTTTAGGTCCTTGAAAAAATATTCTTTTAAAAAAGCCACGCCTTGTATAGGTCCTTGAAAAAATATTCTTTAAAAAAACACGCTTTAGATGATCCCTAAAAAATATTCTTCTAAAAAACCACGCCTTAGATGATCCTGAAAAAATATTCTTTTAAAAAATCCACGCCATAGATGATCCTGAAAAAATATTTTTTGAAAAAATATTCCTTTATAAAAATCCACACCTTTGGATTTTTTTGAAGATATATTTTTTTAAATACCTATTTTGGCTACATTGAAATCTTCTGCTCATACCGATGACTCATGGTTGGCGTTTTATTTCCATTTCGGCCGTGTGTGCTTTATTTTTGTTTCTCTTTGCCTCAGAAAAAAAAAAAACAGAACAGAATGAAAGCCCAAAATGTGTGTCGTAAGGTGATGATTGTATTTCGAAAAGATTATCTTTAGAATGAAGTGCTGGCCGATGCTGCTGTTGTGTATCTACAGATAAAAAATACAAAAATAATAAAAACAGACACAAATACCTCCACCCACCTACACTCGCCATCAATCTGCTCGACTTGAACGTGTGCCATTCGGTGTCGTATTGTGAAGTGTGTAATAATGTCAAGTTGCAGGAGCGGCGGGGGCATATGTTTTGATTTTCTCAATGCCCCTCAAAATCGGAAGATGACGATTTGTTGCTAATGCTTGGAGAACTGGGGTGTTCCCTCGGCAAAGGGGTCTTACGTCTGTTATTTTTTCCACTTGAAAGACAACTAAGTGACGAAATATTTTAGAAATTTTGTTTGTCTAGCCGATTTTTTTTTCAAGATTCGAAATTTTCAGCATCATTGACCGCCACTGCTGTTTGCCACATTTCCGCTTTGTTGGCATGTTTTTTTATTTGAATTGTTCTTTGTGTCGTTCAAAATTTTCAAATCAAAATTTTTATTGTTTCCATGTTAAGGTCCAATGAAGTGTTTTTTTTTTTATTTTCATATCATATCGAAAAGTATATTGAGGAAGGTTATTATGTTGCTGGATGTCTATATGAACTCAAAAAATTAAAATCGAATTCACATCTGTTTATTTCGAAATGTTTTCCACGAAAACATAAAATATGCTCATAAGGGGGAAAATTCTGTGAAAATCATGTTAATTTTTTTGTTTTAATGTTGCGATATCAGCAAATTGTTATTAAGGTCATTTTTTTTTTATTGGGAACCATGTGTTTTATAGATTTATGATCGGCAATATAATTTTATTTGAAATTAAACACATTTTTTTGGAACATAATAGAAAACACACCTAATTGACCTGACCTGGCCTAAGAGCAGGTACATTAGGTGTTTTGAAATTTTTAGTATTGAGACCCTAATAAAAAAAAATAGTAAAAAAATATGGATGATGTAGGGATCAATAAGAAGTGAATTTTCAGTTCTATTTTTAGAATTCTTACGCACTTGTTGTGATTTGAATACAATAATTCAACATTTAATTACTTTCATAAAAAACGATTTAATGTCTCTTCCTTAAAAACAGAAACAAACATTTCATTTTCAACAAAATAAATAAATAAAAAAATTGTTTAAAAAACAATTTAAATTTTAACCTTGAGAATTGATTAAATAATGATGTTCACACTCCACGTTCTTTTATCATTTCTGTTTTTTTTTTTTGAATACTGCTCTATTTTGTGTAAAACACACACACAAACAATTGAACTTAATTAAACAAACAAAATTTAATGGGACACTAAATGGGATATGAAAAAAATAAGGAAACTATTTACTTTTTAAACAAATAAACAATGGAGTAATTTAAAAAAAATATATTTTTTTTTAAATTTTGAGAATTCTCGTATTTAAAAAAAAATATTTTTCAACATAGGCGTGACACAGACATCAACAAAGACATGGCTTTTTAGCTTAGCCAGTGCAGCCCCAATAGTTTGTAACGCCGCGAAATATTGGTCCTAGACCCAACCTTAAGTATACCGATCGTCTGTGTGTCCGTCTGTCCATTATAATTTGTAAACACGATACAGGCCTATAGATTTTAGTAAATATCAGTTAATATGTAGGGGATGAAATGGACCAAAAACTTTATTTTTGTCTGATTTTCTGGTCGCTCCAGAGGCCGCAATTTTACATGGAGAAGGGGATCGGTCATTATTTAGCGGATCAAATGGACCCTGACTTTTGTGTGAAAAATTACAAAATGTGTATTCTATGGCGTATATATTTACCCCTGAAGGACATAGAGCCGAGAAGTTGATTGTTTATTCAAGAGGAGTGGTTGACCTTTAAATTGATACCAATTTTATTGTCGTACTAGCATATGCTCGCAACTTCGTTAGCGAATGTAGGAAATAATTAAAAATGTATTAACATATTATTTTATTTTCAGAGAAAACAATCCACACATTAATATCGACCATATATTAAATTTGAGTACCATTTAGTACCAAATTTCATGATTCGAGCTCTAAAGGTTCACCCAAATCCAAATTTTACAAAATTTTCTATTTAGAACACATTATATCCATAAGTACCCTCCTCAATCATCTAACTAACCTCCTCATCATTCCAACTCCATTGGGTCACCCACAATTCAAATTGCACCAAATTAGTACACAAAACCTCTTACTTACCCCAAACCTACACCACCACAGTGATCCAAAGTATAAGTTTCAGGATTCCAATTCTTTCCAAAACTTCCTACATACCCCAATCATACACACCCCCACAGTGATCCTAAATCCAATTTTCAGGCTTCCAACTCTATCGGTTCACCCACAATTTAAATTGTACCAAATTTAGTACACAGTAATACGAATTTCTAAAACCTCCTTCTTACCACAAACCTAAACCCCCTTAGTAATCCTAAATCCAAGTTTCAAGATTCCAACTCTATCGTTTCACCTACAATTTAAATTGTACCAAATTTAGTACACAGTAGTACCAATTTCCAAAACTTCATACATACCCCAATCCGACACCCCCACACTGATACTAAATTCAAGTTTTAGGATTCCAACTCTATCGGTTCACCCACAATTCAAATTGTACTAAATTTAGTACATAGTAATACAAATTTGCAAATCTTACTGGATACCCCAATCCTACACCTCCACAGTGTTCATAAATCAAAATTTCAGAATTCCAACTCTTTCGGTTCATCCAAAACTCAGTTCGTACTAAAGTTTTGGATGAACCACAATTTAAATTGTACCAAATTTAGTACAAATTTCTAAAACTTTCTACATACCCCAACCCTACACCCCCACAGTGATCCCAAAGCCAAGTTTCAGGATTGCAACTGTATCGGTTCACTCACAATTCAAATTGTACCAAATTTAGTACACATTACTACAACTTCCTACATATCTCAATCTTACACCTCAACTTCTAATCGGGCAATAGGGTGCAACTATCACGAAATATTACCCAGGCTCGGAATCCGCAGAAAGATAGAGTTCTGTGGTAGTTGTATGTCGATTTATTCAAGTTCATCCATCCGTCCGTCTGTAGACGTTAAATTTTAAACAAAGTACAGGTTGCATTTATGATCCGATTTGGATTTGGCACGTGTCAATTATTTAACCCACGGACGAACCCTATTGAAATTGAAGGAAATCGGTTCAGATTTAGATATAGCTCCCGTATATAGTTTCGTCCGATTTAAGGTAAAACGGGCACCAAAGTCCCTATACGTCTTCGATTTGCACGAAATTTTGCACAACGTACTAAATTAGGTCCAGAATGAGTACTGAATTAGGTCCAGAATGACGTGTGCTAAGTTTTGTGAAAATCGATTAAGATTTAAATATAGCTCCCATATATATGTTCGACCGATTTAAGGTAAATGAGGCTACAACGTTCCTATATATCTTTCGATTTGCACGAAATTTGGTAAAGAGTACTGAATTAGGTCCAAAATGATGTGTACTAAGTTTCGTGAAAATCGGTTCAGATTTATATATATAGCTCCCGTATATAGTTTCGTCCGATTTAAGGTAAAAGGGGTACCAAAGTCTCTATATATCTTTCGATTTGTACGAAATTTGTCATAGCGTAATGAATTATTTATATAATGATGTGTGATAAGTTTCGTGAAATTCGGTTCAGATTTATATATAGCTCCCATACATATTTTCGTCCGATTTAAGGTAAAAGGGGCACCAAAGTATCTATATATCTTTAGATTTGCAAGAAATTTGGCATAGCGTAATGAATTTAGTCTAGGATGACGTGTGCCAAATTTCGAGAAAGTCGGGTTAGATTTATATAGCTCCCATATATATTTTCGTCCGATTTAATGTATATGGTGTACCAAAGTCTCTATATATCTTTCGATTTTCACGACATTTGGCACAGCGTACTGAATTAAGTCTAGAGTGATGAGTGTAAAGTTTCCTATAAATTTTTCGATTTTACGTTGTTTGTTTAACATAACATGTGTAAGTTTTGCTGAAATCAGTTCGGATTTTTATATAGCTCCCATACATATTTTCTTCCGATTATAAATAATAGGTGCACCAAATACTCAAAGTTGGACCGATTGACACAAAATTTTTCACATCGTACTTCAAATAGTTTAGCCAAACGTGTGTCAAGTTTAGTTGGAATCCGCCCAGATTTAGATTTAAGTAGGACCCAAGGACCCAAAATATGTCAGTTAAGAACACAACGTGCATAAATTAGTCTAACCTAACCTGTGACAAGTTTCGTTGAAATCCGTTCATATTTGGATATAGCTTCCATATCTGCTTTCATCCGATTTTAAGTAAATGGTACACCAAATTCTTCATGTTTTTTTTTCAGAATAGAATGACGTAATTGCGTGTAGAAGTACAGATGTAGCCCATATATATTTCCGATCGACTTCGTGTTAATTGGGCTCCAAATATTCAACCGGTTTTTGCTTTAAATTGATATACATAATTGTGTCCTATTGTAACAAGCGAATGCCATTTTTTTGGATTGATCTAAGTCGGTTCACATTTAGATAAAGGTCAGATATTTTAGTTCATCCAATTTCATGTTAATGACCCTTCTGCTAGGATGCATCTTTTTAATGACAGATAGTGGTGAAGGGTATCATATAGTCGGCCCTGCCCGACTTTACTACTTTCCTTACTGGTTTAAGTATATTTTTCAAGTTAATTAAAAGAGCACATGCTCTTTAACGAATTATTTCTTTTCTATGTAGTCACCCATATTTTTTGTCCAAAATTTCGAAATAAACACCGTCATGTGTTTATTTTAATTCGCATTTGATTCATTATCTCCCAAAAAATAAATAAAAACAACAACAACAAATCGACACAAATTAAATGGAATTATCGGCAACCGAATTTCAATAGCTCAGCTGCTAATCTTCGAGTATTTGTCAGTCAGTGGATTTCCAAATAAGGAGAGATCTATAATTGGCCCAGTGGCACAGCGGCAGCAGCAACAATGAAACCAATGGTCATAGAAGTCGCAAAGAGGAGAGGGGGGAGAGAGAGCAATTAAATTTAATTGTGAATCGAAGCAGCAGTTGTGGTCATTGACTTTGGGTTGTGAGACTCTATACCCACCTCAGGCATGAAGAAGAAATTCGAACGCAAAGTGCAATAGTTTTCAATTAAAGAAATGATCTGTTCTGGATTGGATTGGGCAGTATTTGGAGAAAGAATGAACCCTTTTCCCCAAGGGGATATTTTTTTTAATTTATTTTTGTTGTTTCTTTGTGGTTGTTGCAACAATGATTAATGCTTTCAAATGCCAGCAGAGTTGCGAGATTTTTCGTTCTTTCTTTCAGCCTCCTCCTCTTCTTCTCCTTCTTGTGTTGCATTTAATGTAATTAAGCGAAATGAAAGAAATCTAATCAAGTGCATTAAAAGGGATTGGAAGAAAGTCATGGTGTTGGGTGGGTGTGTTCTACTGCACGGGGTGGGGAGGTTGCTGGTCGTAGTGTTCGAGTGACCCCAATATGTGTGTGCATTATTTTTTATTTCTTTCTTTTTTTCCTCTGCCATTCTTCACTCCCTGTGGCTGCAATTTTTGGTTTGAAAATTTTGCACTTTCTTAAATTGGTTTTCAGTTGGAAAGGCGATTAATTTTTTTAAAGCTAGCTGCTTATAATAATTGGCTATTGTCTATACAAACATTTTTTTTAAACTGCCAATAAAGAACAGTTTGTTGGAAAATTATTTTTGGTTAATGGTAAAAAGTCGTTGGCCTTTTTTTTGGTTGGAATTGAAAAAAAAAAAATTACGAAGAGAAATTAAAGAAATAATGGAAATAAAAATTTCCTACAACTAATAATCGACTACCATATTTATTTAAATTCAATATTTTTTTTTTGCTTGAAATATTTTCACTAATAATTTCTAATTTTATTTTCTTTACAGGTAAATACAATTTAAAAAGAAAATCAAAATTTATCGTAAGTATTATTAAAGTTTGAGCCGATTTTTTAAAGAACAGTTTTTCAAGGTGTAACAGAGGCGTGGATTCTTTAAATAAGATTTTTTCAAGGATCATTTTCCAAAGGCGTGGATTTTTTAAAGAATATTTTTTCAAGGACCAGGCGTGGATTTTTTAAATAATATTTTTTCCATGCGTGGATTTTTTAAAGAATATTTTTTCAAGGACCAGGCGTGGATTTTTTAAAGAATATTTTTTCAAGGACCAGGCGTGGATTTTTTAAAGAATATTTTTTCAAGGACCAGGCGTGGATTTTTTAAAGAATATTTTTTCAAGGACCAGGCGTGGATTTTTTAAAGAATATTTTTTCAAGGACCAGGCGTGGATTTTTTAAAGAATATTTTTTCAAGGACCAGGCGTGGATTTTTTAAAGAATATTTTTTCAAGGACCAGGCGTGGATTTTTTAAAGAATATTTTTTCAAGGACCAGGCGTGGATTTTTTAAAGAATATTTTTTCAAGGACCAGGCGTGGATTTTTTAAAGAATATTTTTTCAAGGACCAGGCGTGGATTTTTTAAAGAATATTTTTTCAAGGACCAGGCGTGGATTTTTTAAAGAATATTTTTTCAAGGACCAGGCGTGGATTTTTTAAAGAATATTTTTTCAAGGACCAGGCGTGGATTTTTTAAAGAATATTTTTTCAAGGACCAGGCGTGGATTTTTTAAAGAATCAAGGACCATTTTTTCAAGGACCAGGCGTGGATTTTTTAAAGAATATTTTTTCAAGGACCAGGCGTGGATTTTTTAAAGAATATTTTTTCAAGGACCAGGCGTGGATTTTTTAAAGAATATTTTTTCAAGGACCAGGCGTGGATTTTTTAAAGAATATTTTTTCAAGGACCAGGCGTGGATTTTTTAAAGAATATTTTTTCAAGGACCAGGCGTGGATTTTTTAAAGAATATTTTTTCAAGGACCAGGCGTGGATTTTTTAAAGAATATTTTTTCAAGGACCAGGCGTGGATTTTTTAAAGAATATTTTTTCAAGGACCAGGCGTGGATTTTTTAAAGAATATTTTTTCAAGGACCAGGCGTGGATTTTTTAAAGAATATTTTTTCAAGGACCAGGCGTGGATTTTTTAAAGAATATTTTTTCAAGGACCAGGCGTGGATTTTTTAAAGAATATTTTTTCAAGGACCAGG
>NW_026888925.1:0-11804 GCF_032173495.1 Musca vetustissima
ATTAAACTGGACTATTAGCATGAAATTGGATGAAATAAAATATGTGATATTTATCTAAATGTTAATCTACGTAGATCTATCCATAAAGTATGTAAATCGACTTCAAACAAATATAAATGGGTCATCCGTTGGGCTATGTCTGTACTTCTAGAAAACGCAACTATATAATTCTATGCTCAATTTTGTACGTTGTGCAAAATTTGATGTCAAACTGACTAACATGAGGAGTTTGATGCCCAATTTACTTGAAATCGGGCGAAAATATATATGGAAGCTCTATCCAAATATTAAGCGATTTCAAACAAACTTGTGACAGAAGGTTAGACTAATTTCAGAACGTTTTGTTCCTATTGGTTCTTGGTGCGTCAATTACTTAAAATCAATCTATAATAAAAGGGAGCTATATCTAAATCTGGACCGATTTTCACGAAACAACGCAGACATCACTCTAGGCTCAATTCAGTACGTTATGCCAAATTTTGTGCAAAACGAAAGATATATAGGGACTTTGTTGCAACATTTACATGAAATCGGACGAAACTATATGTGGGAGCTATATAGAAATCTGGACCGATTTTCACGAAACTTGGCAGACATCATTCTAGACTCAATTCAGTACGTTATGCCAAATTTCGGGCAAATCGAAGGATATATATGGACTTTGGTGCACCATTTACATGAAATCGGACGAAACTATATATGGGAGCTATATGTAAATCTTGACCTATTTTCACGAAACTTGGCAGACATCATTCTAGGCCTAAATGATTAGGCTGTACCAAATTTCGTGCAAATCAAAAGATATATAGGGACTTTGGGCACCATTTACATGAAATCGGACGAAACTATATATGGAAGATATATCTAAATCAGGACCGATTTTCATGAAACTTGGCAGACATCATTCTGGGCTCAATTAAGTACGTTATGCCACATTTCGTGCACCTCGAAGGATATATAGGGACTTTGGTGCACCATTTACATGTAATCGGACGAAACTATATATGGGACCTATATCTAAATCTGGACCGATTTTCTCGAAACTTGGCAGACATCATTCTGGGCTCAATTAAGTACGTTATGCCAAATTTCGTGCAAATCGAAGGATATATATGGACTTTGGTGCACCATTTACATGTAATCGGACGAAGCTATATATGGGAGCTATATCTAAATCTGGACCGATTTTCTCGAAACTTGGCAGACATCATTCTAGGCTCAATTCAGTACGTTATACCAAATTTCGTGGAAATCGAAAGATATATAAGAACATTAGGGCACCATTTACATGAAATCAGACGAAACTATATATGGGAGCTATATCTAAATCTGGACCGATTTTCTCGAAACTTGGCAGACATCATTCTGGGCTCAATTAAGTACGTTATGCCAAATTTCGTGCAAATCGAAGGATATATAGGGGCTTTGGTGCACCATTTACATGTAATCGGACGAAGCTATATATGGGAGCTATATCTAAATCTGGACCGATTTTCTCGAAACTTGGCAGACATCATTCTTGGCTCAATTCTGTACGTTATACCAAATTTCGTGCAAATCGAAAGATATATAAGAACATTAGGGCACCATTTACATGAAATCGGACGAAACTATATATGGGAGCTATATCTAAATCTGGACCGATTTTCACGAAAATTGCCAGACATCACTCTAGGCTTAATTCAGTACGTTATGCCAAATTTCGTGCAAATCAAAAGATATATAGGGACTTTGGGGCACCATTTGTATGAAATCGGACGAAACTATATATGGGAGCTATATCTAAATCTGGACCGATTTTCACGAAACTTGGCAGACATCACTCTAGGCTTAATTCAGTACGTTATGCCAAATTTCGTACAAATCAAAAGATATATAGGGACTTAGGGGCACCATTTACATGAAATCGGACGAAACTATATATGGGAGCTATATCTAAATCTGGACCGATTTTCACGAAAATTGGCAGACATCATTATAGGCCTAAATGATTAGCCTGTACCAAATTTCGTGCAAATCGAAAGATATATAGGGACCGTTTACATTAAATCGGTTAAATATATATATATGGGAGCTATATCTAAATCTGAACCGATTTTTCCCAATTTCAATAGGGTTCGTCCTTGGGCCGAATAAGTGACCTATGCCAAATTTCATCCAATTCGGATCATAAATGCGACCTGTACTTTGTTTACAATTTAACATGGACAGACAGACGGACGGACAGACGGACGGACGGACGGACATGCATAAATCGACTTAGAAAGTGATTCTATGCATATTCTCAAAAGGAACCATGGGTCTATCTCAATTATTTGTGCCTGTTACAAACATATGCACAAAGACATAATACCCTGTACCACAGCGTGGTGAAGGGTATAAAAATCCACGCCTCTTGTAGGTCTCTAAAAAAATTATTTAAAAAACCACGCCTCTTGTTGGTCTCTAAAAAAATTTTTAAGAAATCCACGCCTCTTGTAGGTCTCTAAAAAAATTATTTAAAAAATCCACGCCTCTTGTAGGTCTCTAAAAAATTATTTAAAAAATCCACGCCTCATGTAGGTATCTAAAAACTTAATTTAATAATCCATCCAATACGTGCCTTGTATTTGTCACACCAGATTACAAGTCGGATTTGTTACGGTAGCAATTAGAAAACCAGACCTAAAAAACTTTTCATTTCATGTCTCTGAAGCTGTTGCATATCTGAAATATTCCATTGAAAAGGAAACCTATACCCATACCCCGCAACAAACTAGCTGCCTACCACAGAGAAGTGGTAATTGTGCGTAAAATACATAGGTCACGTTTGTCGTGATATGTAGTTGCTGTAATACAAATAAACAAACGTATCGACTTAGTGACTGACTGGCCAATTTTCGTTTGCAATTATTTCGATTGCTGTATCCCAACACAGATTGCCAATAAAAACAAACCAAATCCTATTCCAATGATGAAAATGGCAAAATGAAAGAGTTTCTTTAATAACTGCAAACGCACTAACACACACACCATCCTCCCTCTATCGTGACGAACAAACAAATTCCCTTCGATATCTGATTTAGTGTACTAAGGCTTAGTGGGATTACAGTATGTATAGATGGCCTTTGTGGCTTTTGGTGTTGTTGTTTTTGTTGTGGCTCCGGTTATGGTTAATAAATATTTATTGACTCTCTATGCATATAAGTATTCGACAGTAGCCAGATTTTGCGATAGTGAGTAGGTGACGAATTGGAGTTGGAGAAAATGTTCACTATGTTTACGAACTGGATGTCAAAGGTTCGAATAGAGGAAGTGATAATTGTCAAATGGATGAAAATAAAATATGAGAACCGTAAGTGCAGATTTTTGTATATATTTTATATAAATTTCCTATAATTTTTTATAAAAATATTTTTTTTTTAAATATTTTCAAAATAATTCGCTTTTCTTTTAAACCATCCTTATGCGTGGATTCATAAAAAAATTATTATAATTAAATCAATATTTTGCGCCTTTACATTTCCTAAATGCGTCGTATTCAAATTTCTTAACACTTCATGTTCAGACTGTTAAAAATCATGTAATATTTGCGCATTAAAAATAACGGCACTTAAGGAGTACCTCTACTCCTTAAAAATAAACAAAAAATATTTATTTTTATTTGCAAATATTCGTGTACAAAACAAATATTCGAAATACAAATAAACACATCACTTGAAACAGCATTTGTAACACTTGGCCTCGTAAAAAATGCCTAAAGGTTATGAATTATTTTTCGGCGAATTATTACAATACAGGAATAATCATCACCACCAGAGGGGGGCAAAATACCGAAGAATAAGCAAGAACAATAACAACAAGAGCAGCAATTGCGAAGAAAAGTGTGGTATATTGAAGTTGTTATTCAAACAAAGAGAAGAAATAAATATGAAATATTATACAAGTTATGAATTTATAAGCTGAAAATATAGGGATGACAGTTGAGAATTGTTTGGAAATAAAAGTGTTAACAAAAAAATTTAAATTTTTATTTTTTGAAACCAAGCCTGGGAAGTGGCCTTGGAAAAAAATTTTCTGGGACCTATATCACGCGTAGATTTTTTAAATATTTGTTTTCTTAGTCCTTTATATGGCGTGGATATCTTTAACAACTTTTTTCTGGAATAGTAGATTTTTTAAATAATTGTTTCAAGGATCCAAAATTATTTTTCAAAGGACCTAAATAAGTCGTGGATTATTCAACTAACTTTTTATGTGGCTAATACCGATATAAGGCGTAGATTTTTTTAAATAATTATTTTTTCTGTTTCTGTTTTTTTATACCCTCCACCATAGTATGGAGGGTATATTAGTTTTGTTTTTCCGTTTGTAACGCATCGAAATAATCATTTCCGACCCTATAAAGTATATATATTATTGATCAGGGTAAAATTCTAAGACGATCAAGCCATGTCCGTCCGTCTGTTGTAATTGAGATAGGGTGTATCGGATATATCCTATCGGTCCATGTTTAGGCATAGCTCCCATATAACGGTACCCCCTAATTTTCGGTATTTTGCGGTTCTTGAGCGCGTTTTCATCCGAATTCGCTGGAATTTGTAACATTGGATATTAAATGTCTCCAAAAAATGTATGAATATAGGTCCACTTTCTCTGGTAGTCCCCATATAACGGTACCTCCCAATTTTCAGTATTTTGGGGGGGTTTTGACCGGATTTTTTACCGAATTGGCTGTAATTTAGTAATTTTAATTATTATTGGGTAGCAAATCTCTCCACAAAAATTATAAATATAGGTCAATTTTTTCGGGTAGCCCCCCATATAAGGGTACCCCCAATTTTCGGTATTTTGGGGTTCTTGAGCGCGTTTTTCTACCGAATGCGTTGGTATTTGGTATTTTGCAGTCGTATATGGTAACAAATCTCCCTACCAAAAATTATGCAAATTCGCCCCCTTTTTGGTGTAGTCCCCATATAACCCCCATTTTATACCCTTCTCTCTTTGTGCATATGTTTGTAACAGGCAAAAGGAAACGGGATAGACCCAGGGTTCCTTTTGAGAATATGCTTGGAATAAATTTTTAAGTCGATATATATATATATATGTCCGTCTGTCTGTCCATGTTAAATTGTAAACAAAGTACAGGTCACATATATGATCCGAATTGGATGAATCATAGCATAGGTCAATTATTTGACCCAAGGACAAACCCTATTGAAATTGGAAAAAATCGGTTCAGATTTAGATAAAGCTCCCATATATATTTTTGTCCGATTTAATGTAAATGGTGTACCAAAGCCCATATGTATATTTCGATTTTCACGAAATTTGGCATGGCGTACTAAATTAAGTCTAGAATTATGATCACCATTCATAAAATCCTGAAAATCGGTTCAGATTTTGATATAGCTCAAAATATATATTTTCGTCAGATTTAATGTAAGTGTTGCACCACCCTATAAATGTTTTAATTATTTGTTTCCACAACCTACATAAGGCCTAGATTTGTTAACTAACTTTTTCTGGGACCAATATTAGGTGGAATTATACCCTTCACCACACTGTGGTACAGCGTATAATGTCTTTGTGCATATGTTTGTAATAGGCAAAAGGAATCGAGATAGACCCATGGTTCCTTTCGAGAATATGCATAGAATCACTTTCTGAGTCGATTTATGCATGTCCGTCCGTCTGTTGATGTTAAATTGTAAACAAAGTACAGGTCGCATTTATAATCCGATTTGGATGAAATTTGCCACAAGTCACTTATTTGGTCTAAGGACGAACCCTACTGAAATTGGAGAAAATCGGTTCAGATTTAGATGTAGCTCCCATATATAGTTTCGCCCGATTTTAGGTAAATAGTCCACTAAAGTCCCAGGAAATCTTTTGATTTGCACGAAATTTATTAGGTCTAAGTTTCGTGAAAATCGGTTCAGATTAAGATATAGCTCCGATATATATCTTCGTCCGATTTAAGGTAAATTTTGTACCAAAGTCCCTATACATCTTTCGATTTGCACGAAATTTGGCATAGCGTACTAAATTAAGTCTAGAATGATGTGTGCTCGTGACGCGTGCTTGTTTCGTGACAATCTGTTTATATCCTGTACCTTCCATATATAGTTTCGACTTATTTACTGAGATTAAGTTTTAAACAGTGCAGCATACCGGGACCAATATTAGGCATAGACCAGTATTAGGCATAGGGACCAATATTAGGCATAGATTTTTTAAATAATTTGTTTCTAGGACCAATGTTTGGCGTAGATTTTGTAAATACGTTTTTCAAGCGCCTAAATAAGGCGTGGATTTCTAAATATTTTTATTTTCAAAAACCTACATAAGGCGTAGATTCTTAAAAGAATATTTTCCAAGACCTCCATATGTTGTAGATTCTTAATATTAAAAGAATATCTTTTAGGATCTACATAGAGCGTAGATTCTTAATGGAATATTTTTCAGGACCTACATATGGCTTAGGTTTTTAATCGAATATTTTCCAGTACCATTTCCCACGAACTTTAAATCCCGCCACGGCATTCCTAACCATAATCAACATAATACAACCGAATAAATAAGGAGGTGGTGACTGTCCGAAAAGATGTTGCGCAAAAAATATGGTATGTAATAAAAAATGCCCGATTCATGATTTGCCTTGTTTACTTGCAAATTTTTTCAACGTTGTTTCAACACTTGAACTGAAATTACCTCTTTCTTCTGCCACCAGAAGAAGAAATATCAGTCCCATGAAAACACACAAATAATTGTAAGTTCACCAGGTAGCCTTTAACTTTCACCTCGTTTCCCTCCCGGTTAGTGTGTGTGTGTGTTTTGTTTTATGTACATTGTTTCCGTTTGCCATCATTTTTGTGGCAATTTTTTTATACCCTTCACCACACTGTGGTACAGGGTATTATGTCTTTGTGCATATGTTTGTAACAGGCAAAAGGAAACGAGATAGACACATGGTTCCTTTTGAGAATATGCATAGAATCACTTTCTAAGTCGATTTAAGCATGTCCGTCCGTCCGTCCGTCTGTCCGTCCGTCTGTCTGTCTGTCCATGTTAAATTGTAAACAAAGTACAGGTCGCATTTATGATCCGAATTGGATGAAATTTGGCATAGGTCACTTATTCGGCCCAAGGACGAACCCTATTGAAATTGGGAAAAATCGGTTCAGATTTAGATATAGCTCCCATATATATATTTAACCGATTTAATGTAAACGGTCCCTATATATCTTTCGATTTGCACGAAATTTGGTACAGCGTAATCATTTAAGTCTAGAATGATGTCTGCCAAGTTTCGTGAAAATCGGTCCAGATTTAGATATAGCTCCCATATATAGTTTCGTCCGATTTCATGTAAATGGTGCCCCAAAGTCCCTATATATATTTCGATTTGCACGAAAATTGGCATAACGTATTAAATTAAGCCTAGAGTGATGTCTGCCAAGTTTCGAGAAAATCGGTTCAGATTTAGATATAGCTCCCATATATAGTTTCGTCCGATTTCATGTAAATGGTGCCCCAAAGTCCCTATATATCTTTCGATTTGCACGAAATTTGGCATAACGTATTAAATTAAGCCTAGAGTGATGTCTGCCAAGTTTCGAGAAAATCGGTTCAGATTTAGATATAGCTCCCATATATAGTTTCGTCCGATTTCATGTAAATGGTGCCCCAAAGTCCCTATATAGCCTTCGATTTGCTCGAAATTTGGCATAGCGAAATGGATTAGGTCTAGATTGATGTGTGTTAAGTTTGCTGAAAATCGGTTCAGATTTAGATATAGCTCCCATATATATTTGCGTCCGATTTAAGGTAAATGGAGTACCAAAGTCCCTATATATCTTTCGATTTGCACGAAATTTGGCATAACGTATTAAATTAAGCCTAGAGTGATGTCTGCCAAGTTTCGAGAAAATCGGTTCAGATTTAGATATAGCTCCCATATATATTTCATGTAAATGGTGCCCCAATTTCCCTATATATCTTTCGATTTGCACGAAATTTGGCATAACGTATTAAATTAAGCCTTGAGTGATGTTTGCGAAGTTTCGAGAAAATCGGTTCAGATTTAGATATAGCTCCATATATAGTTTCGTCCGATTTGATGTAAATGGTGCCCCAAAGTCCCTATATATCCTTCGATTTGCTCGAAATTTGGCATAGCGAAATGGATTAGGTCTAGATTTATGTGTGTTAAGTTTGCTGAAAATCGGTTCAGATTTAGATATAGCTCCCATATATATTTTCGTCCGATTTAAGGTAAATGGTGTACCAAAGTCCCTATATATCCTTCGATTTGCACGAAATTTGGCATATCGTACTTAATTAAGTCTAGAATAGTGCACGTTAAGTTTCTCGAAAATCGGTTTGGATTTAAATATAGCTCCTATATAAATTTTCGTCCGATTTAATGTAAATAGTGTACCGAAGTCCCTATACATATTTCGATTTGCACAAAATTTGGCATAGTGTACTAAAATGAGTCTGGAGATTTAAGTGTAATGAGATTTATATATAGCTCCTATATATTTTTGCTTCCGATTTTATGTAAATTGTGCACTAAAGACCCAAAGTTTGTCCGATTGCCACACAATTATGTACAATACAGAAGTTAATATAAGATAATCTCTGTCATTCTCATTGAAATCGGTTCAGATGTTGATATAGCTTCTACATATATATTTTCGTCCAATTTTACACAAAATTGACACAAATTTTGCACAACGTACTAAAGTTTTGAAATTTGGAAAGTGTAGAAATCGGTTCAGATTTTGATAGAGCTTCTATATATATTTTCTGCCGAGTTTTGGTAATTTTGTCCTATTGTAAGAAGCAACCGTATATCTGAACAAATGAAAAATTTAGTATAGGTTGCAGAATTCGACGTCTATTAGCATTCATCTGTTGAATATACCCAAAGTGGTGAAGGGTATCATATAGTCGGCCCCGCCCGACTTTTCTACTTTCCTTACTGGTTTTTAGTTTGTCAACATAATTTTTTGTATAGGCCTTACCATGATGATGATTGTTTAAAAGGCCAGTTTCCAAAAAATTATACAAAGGGGTTGTAAGTGGCAACTGGTTGAGAGAACGAAAAAAAATTACTTGTAATAAAATGGTTTCATACAAAACAAAACATACAAAATTTTGATTTTAAGGTTTCTTGCCTTGACAAGAAAATAAATTTCAAGGAAGGGATCTACTTCATGTCGTTGCTCAAGAGTTATTTTTTATAAAGATTTTGGGATTGTAGAGATTCTTTTGTTGGTAGTTTTTCAGGTTGCTTATAAAGTGGCAAAAAATGTAACAGTGAAAAATATTTAAAATAAATATTGTAGCATTAAAAAGGCCATTTATCACACGAAACCACCCGACATGAAGGAAATGAATTCAAAATATGGTTACTCATCTCATTGATTAAAATCATTGCAAAAACATGGTCGGGATAGTTGTCGGACCAACCAAACGGGGGATTTGTTTCTTACAAAAAAAAACTTTTTCAAGTACCAGCAGAAGATTTGGTATCTTAAATAATTTTTTTTTAATTTTTTTCAAGGATCTAAATTTAAAAAAAAATAAAGAGAAGATTTTATAAAGAAGTTTTCAGATTTTTTTAAGATTAGATTAAAAAAAAACAAGTGAAAGCGTTAAGTTCGGCCGGGCCGAACTTTGGATACCCTCCACCATAGATATACTGACAGGTACTAGAAATTAAAATATAGGGAACATACCAAAAAGTGGATTATGTAAACCATAATACAAATTTCAGAAAATTTTAATGGATAATTAAACCCACAGCCTTTGGCTAATGAGGGTGTATACACATTAACACGGTGAAAATGTGCCCTTTCGAAATATTGGTTCTAGACCCCATCCGTTTCAGGAAATTTAGATTTCATCCAAACTTTGCCCATCTTATTATTTCTTCCAAACCTAGTTCAAATTCGAAGATGGGGAATATCGGTTCATTCCTTCAGGAATCTCCACACAGAGGCTAGATCTAAATGCGGCTATAGTTCATTATCGAACCTTACGTTCTAATTTTTAATCTAGCTATCCTCCGCAGGTGAAATGATTACAACAGAGTCTTAGAACCAAATTCAAATCGCGGAACAAATCAGATAACTATTTTAATATAAACAAGTGAAAAAGCGTTAAGTTCGGCCGGGCCGAACTTTGGATACCCTCCACCATAGATATACTGACAGGAACTAGAAATGAAAATATGGGAAACATACCAAAAAGTGGACCTATACCGACATTTCTAAAAAGGGATTATGTAAACCATAATAAAAAATTCAGTAATTTTTAATGGATAATTATACACTGTGGCTAATTAAAATATCGATTCTAGAACCCATGTATCTTTATACCAAATGCGCTTCAAAAAATTTAGATTTCATCCAAACTTTGTCCATCTTATTATTTCTTCCAATCTTAGTTCAAATTCCAAGATGGGGAATATCGGTCAACTTTGTCTGGAACCTCCATACAGGGACTAGGTCTTAATGCGGGTTATAGTTCATTATCGAACCTTACAGCTATTTCGGCGGAAAAACACATTCAAAACCCCCAAAATACTGAAAATTAGGAGGTACCGTTATATGGGGGCTACCAGAAAAAGTGGACCTATACTTATAATTTTTTGTGGAGACATTTAGTACCCAATAAGAACTCAATGTAGCAAATTTCAGCGAATTCGGTTGAAAAACGCGCTCAAGAACCCCAAAATACCAAAAAATGGGGGGGTACCCTTATATGGGAGCTATGCCTAAACGTGGACCGATGCAGCCCATCTTCGAACATGATCTGCCTGCAGACAAACGACGACTCTATGCAAAATTTTGTCGATCTGTCTCAATTCGTTTAGACGCTAGAGTGATTACAACAGACAGACAGACGGACATGGCTATATCGTCATATAATTTTACGCTGATCAAGAATATATATACTTTATATGGTCGGAAATGATTATTTCGATGCGTTACAAACAGAAAAACAAAACTAATATACCCTCCATACTATGGTGGAGGGTATAAAAAGGGGGTTATATGGGGACTACCCCAAAATGGAGGCGAATATTAATAAATTTTGGTAGGGAGATTTGTTACCATATATGACTACAAAATACCAAATTGCAGCGAATTCGGTTGAAAAACGCGCTCAAGAACCCCAAAATACCGAAAATTGGGGGTACCCTTATATGGGGGCTATCCGAAAATATGGACCTATATTCATAATTTTTTGTGGAGATATTTTGTACCTATTAAGAACTCAAAATACTAAATTATAGCTAATTCGGCGGAAAAATACAAGCAAAACCCCCAAAATACTGCGAATTAGGAGGTACCGTTATATGGGGGCTACCAGAAAAAGTAGACCTATATTTATAATTTTCTGTGGTGATATTAAGTACCCAATAAGAACCCAATGTAGCAAATTTCAGCGAATTCGGTTGAAAAACGCGCTCAAGAACCCCAAAATACCGAAAATTTGGGGGTATCCTTATATGGGAGCTATGCCTAAACGTGGACCGATAAAGCCCATCTTCGAACTTGACCTGTCTGTAGACAAAAGACTCTATGCAAAATTTTGGCGATCTATCTCCATTCGTTTAGACGCTAGAGTGATTACAACAGACAGACGGACATACAGACAGACGGATATGGCTATATAGTCATAGAATTTTACGCTGATCAAGAATATATATACTTTATAGGGTCGGAAATGATTATTTCGATGTGTTACAAACGAAAAAACAAAACTAATATATACTATGGTGGAGGGTATAAAAACAGTAAGGAAAG
>NW_026888926.1:0-11917 GCF_032173495.1 Musca vetustissima
CAAAGGCCTTATACATCATTCGATTTGCCAGAAATTTGGCATAGAGTCCTGAATTAGGTCCAGAGTGATGTGTGCTAAGTTTTGTGAAAATCGGTTGAGATTTAGATATAGCTCCCATATATATTTTCGTCCGATTTAATGTAAATGGTGTACCAAACTCTCTATATATCTTTCGAATTGCACGAAATTTGGCATAGTATAATGAATTAGGTCAAGAATGACGTGTGTTAATATTCCTGAAAATCGGTTCAGATTTAGATATAGCTCCCTTATATATCTTCGTCCGATTGTAGGAAAATGGTGCACTAAAGTCCCTATATATCTTTCGATATGTGCGAAATTTTGCATGGTGTACTCAATTGAGTCTGGAGTGACGTGTCCCAGATTTCGAGAAAATCAGGTCAGATTTAGATATAGCTCCCACATATAGTTTCGTCCGATTTAAGGTAAATGGTGCACCAAAGTCCCTATATATCTTTCGATTTGCACGAAATTTGGCACAGAGTACTGAATTAGGACCAGAATGATGTGTGCTAAGTTTCGAGAAAATAGACTCAGATTTAGATATAGCTCCCATATATAGTTTCGTCCGATTTAAGGTAAAATGTGTAAGAAATTCTTTATATATGTTTCGATTTGCACGAAATTTGGCATAGCGTAATGAATTAGGTCTAGAATGATGTGTGTTTGGTCTAGAATGATAAGTGTTAAGTTAAAATCGGTCCAGATTTAGATATAGCTCCCATATATAGTTTTGTCCGATTTTATGTAAATGGTGCACCAAAGTCCCTTTATATCCTTCGATTTGCACGAAATGTAGCACAGCGTATTGTATTAGGTCTAGAAAGATGTGTGTCAAGTTTCCTGAAAATCGGTCAAGATTTAAATATGGCTCCTATATATATTTTTGTCCGATTTTATGTAAATGGTGTACCAAAGTCCCTTTATATCCTTCGATTTGCACGAAATTTTGCACAGCGTACTGAATAAAGCCTAGAATGATGTGTGTTAAGTATCGAGAAATCGGTCCAGATTTAGATATAGCTCCCATATATAGTTTCGTCCGATTTAATGTAAATGGTGTACCAAAGTCCCTATATATTCTTCGATTTGCACGAAACTTGGCATAGCGTAATAAATTAGGTCTAGAATGATGTGTGTCAAATTTCGAGAAAATCGTTTCAGATTTAGATATAGCTCCTATATATAGTTTCGTCTGATTTAAGGTAAATGGGGATCCAAAGTCCCTATATATCTTTCGATTTACAGGAAATTCGGCATAGGTTACTGAAGTGTGCAAAGTTTCATGAAAAACCGTTCAGATTTAGATTTAGCTCCCATATATATTTTCGTCCGATTTAATGTGAATTGTGCACTAAAGACCCAAAGTTTGGCCGACCGGCATACAATTGTATAAAATGTACTGGAGTTAATATAATTGAATGTTTTATACCTTGAAGTATTTCTAACAACCTCTTTTATATAGTTGTTCGCTCATGACAAGTGTATTTACAGAAATTTTCTTGTTTTTTCTTGTTTTTTTTGTATTTGTATTAACACTTGATGTTGTTCTTGTTCTGGATGTTCATAGGGAAAATCTTTTCTTCTTCTTCTTCTTTTTTCAATGTGGAACTAGTACGTCGTGATGTTGCATTGGCCTGTTACATTAATAATAAGAAACACATTTTGGTGAAGCTTAATTGTGCAGAACTTAGAGATGAAATCATGCGTCAATATTTTAAGAGTCGGTCATTGAAGGTTTCTGATATCCTGTCTGGTTCTGGGGGTGATGTTACGAGAAGGGTGTACTTAAATGACCACTTTTCCCCTGAAGCTAGTAATTTGAATGCCGTTTGTAACAAGCTTCGTCGACTCAACCTGATTTCAAAGTACAGAATCATCAATGGAGATAAAGCTAAAGCTAAAATTGTACTGCCTGATGGTAAAATCGTTGAACGTGATGCTGCTGGTTGTTCTCTACTACTTCCTGGCCATATATAATCTTACCATACACATTTATTTTTTCCCATTGTCTTTAATTGCTTATTAATGTGAAATCAAGATACAACTCTATGCGTATAGTTCAAATTTTTCATATTGACCTCTGTGAGGTATTTTCTTGTTGTATCCTGGTTCTAATTTTTTATTCGCAATATAATTTGCATAAGTTGATATTTTTTATTCGACCTCATTTTACATCTCTAATTTTGCGAAACGCTGTGTTAAAGTGATTTTTTGATTAAATGAATTTAATTTTTTGTGCATATATATCGCATTTATATTTCTTTTCTTGGCTCCCACCCTATGCTTGTTATGCAATCAATGTCTTTTGATAATAATCTTGGTCCTATAGTGAGTGGTAACTCCCATCTCAAGCTACTGTTGCATCCATATAGTAACAATTTGAACATTGCTCACCTAAATTGTAGGAGCATTAAACCTAGTACTAAATTGGATGAAATAAAATCTATTTTAAAGGACAATACTTTTGACATTCTTGCTATTTCAGAAACGTGGCTTTCTTCTGATATTTTGAATTCTGCTCTTTCTATTCCAAGTTTCAATATTTGCCGCAATGACCGTCAAATACCCAGTAGAGGTGGTGGTATTTGCATATATGTTTCCAGGGGACTTCGATATAAATGCGTTTTTAAAATATCCGTTCATCATTGTGAATCTCTCTTTATTGAGCTACAATTTTCAAGTATCAAAATTCTTTTTGGTGTTGTATATTTGCCTTCGGGTAATATAGATATATTCGAACATGCTCATTCAGAACTTTTTGCTCAATATAGTAATATTTTGTTGGTTGGTGATTTTAATTGCAATTTATTTAATCCTTCGAGGGCAAATATGTTTCGGTCACTTTGTACTAGATTAAATCTATGCATTATTCATAATTCTAAACCTACACATTTTGATCTAAGCAATCGTTCTACATCTCTCATTGATTTCATGCTTGTCAGTGACTGTAGTCTCGTAAGTTATACAAATCAGGTTCAGTGCCCACCGATTTCTGACCATGCACTTATATTTGCATCACTCTCATTAAATTATAACCCTTTACCTGATTTTATAGAGTTCCGAGATTACAGCAACATTGATTGGATTGGTTTATATTCCTTTCTTGATACCTTTGACAAGGATTTAATAATAGGAAATGCTGATGTTGATACAAAATGCTCATTTGTTTGTTCTCTTCTTAATCGTCTTTTTACGTTTGTTCCTATTGTTAGGAAAAAACTGAAGTACACTGGTGAGCCTTGGATGGATTCTAGTGAAGTCAGATTTGCAAGATCATTAAGGGATTTGGCTTTCTTGGCATTCCAAAGAGACCAATCTCAAATAAGTTGGCAAATCTATTGCAAATATAGAAATAAGGCGAAATCTTTAATACGCAAAAAGAGGAGACTTCATTTCGCTAGGGTTTTTGGCAATATGGACCCAAATAGGCTCTGGAATGTTCTTAGAAGTTCTGGATGTGTAGGGAATGATAATGATACTATCAATATTGATGTTAATGATATTAACGAGTACTTTGTGAATACTTGTAATACCAATACTGACGTGTTTTTTAATGTTGATGAATTCCCTGATTTGGATTCGTCATTTTCATTTCGTTGTGTAGATGAAGAAGAGCTAATAGAGGCAATGGGTAAAGTGAAATCTAAATCTGTTGGAATCGATGGCATACCTATATATTTTATCAAACTTATATTTCCTTGCATCTCTGATATAATTTTAAATCTTTTCAACACTATATTAACTTCTTCTGTTTTCCCATCTGCGTGGAAGACTGCTCGTGTGGTGCCCATTCCCAAATCTCGCACTGTACGTGGTCCGGATGACTTGAGACCCATTTCAATTTTATCGGCATTATCAAAAATAATGGAACATATTATTAAAAAGCAAATGCTTACGTCTTGTGTTAATCGAATAAATGAATGCCAATATGCTTTTCGCCATGGACATAATACTACTCACTTGCTGCTTCAACTAACTGACTCGATTCGTAAAACTATTAATGATGGCGGGATTAGTATTATGGTATCCTTAGATTTGTCTAAAGCCTTCAATTCTCTTGATTACATACGCCTTGTAAGCAAGTTAAGAGATCAATTTAACTTTTCAAGATCTGCGTGCAAATTAATTTTTTCCTATTTATGTGAAAGGAGTCAATTTGTCGTGTTAAATGGTGCTGAATCCAGTATTCTGAATTTGTTCTCCGGGGTACCACAGGGATCTGTCCTTGGCCCACTATTGTTTATTTTATATATAAATGACCTTCCTTCCTATACAAACACTCCTTGTTGCTCAACATTTGTTTTTGCAGATGACATATATCTACTTTTTAGTGGTAGGCGTGCTGACTTGGATATACTTGAAGGTAATATAAACGCAAACTTAAATCGTTTTGTTGATTGGGCTAATATAAATTCACTAATGGTTAACCCATCCAAGACTAAGGCAATATCATTTTGTAATAATAATCGTGTTTTGCCTTCTTTTAACATTTTCATGAACCAAATTCGAATAGATTTTGTACAGCAGCATAAGTGTCTTGGTGTAATTATTGACTGTGATCTTTCGTTTAGAAGTCACATTGATGCTTTGTTCGGCAAAGTATGGAGCATGTTACGCAGGATCTATGGGTCAAATTTATACCTTCCTCACCGAATAAAATTAATGCTAGCTAATTCTCTTTTACTATCTCAGGTTTTGTACGGACTGGAGGTCTATTCGGGTACAATCGGTGTTAATATTGATAAATTGAAGCGTATTGTGAATAGTATTATACGTTTTGTATACAATCTTCGCCGAGATGATCATACTTCTGCCTATGTTTTTCGTTTCCTGGGATGTTCTTTTGAAATGTACATAAACTATCGTTGCATTTTGATTTTTTATAATCTCATTAAGAATGGTATACCTTGCGCCTTTAGACGTTTATTTCAGTTTTCACATTCAACAAGGAATCCTCAGATTTATATTCCTAGAATTTGGAAAAATATATATTCTAGGTCATTCTTGGTAAGAGTTGCGCGTTTTTGGAATTTTTTGCCATTAGAACTGCGTATTTTTTCTCATAGCAATAATGCCTTTCGTCTGAAAATGATGGAGTATTTCCAAGAATTAATGGAATAGCATATTTTATTTACTTTTTTATGTTTATATTAACCAGTCGGATTGTGCTACCACTCATTGGACTGTTTTCTTTCTTATTTTTCCATTTTCTTTTCTTTTTTATTGGCTTGGGAGCCATGAACTTTGAACTTATGTTAAATTTAATTTAATTTTAAAAATTAATATAGTTACATAGTTTTTTATTTGTATAATATAACTCAGGTTTAAATTGTCATGAGATACACTAAATTGGCCACTGAAGGCTTAGTATTATATATGAATCTTAAATAAATAAATAAATAAAATAAATAAATCTGTCCCTACCATAGCTCGTGTATTATATTTCGAGAAAATCGGGTTAGATTTAGATTAAAGTTCGATCAATGTCAACTCAATGTTGTGAATGGTATCATATAGTCGGCCCAATGCCTAAACCAAGGCGTGGATTTTTTAGAAATATTTGTTGTTTGTGTGAAATTTTATAACTGTAATTTGTAAATTTCGAAATAAATTTTTAATCCAGTATTTGTATATCCATTCATGCTTACCCTATTTTGCCATTAACAATTAGTATAGCTTACCTGTAATTGAGAAAAAAATCAAATATAAATAATTTATTAAATTACTGCCAAAGAAAACTACTTCTAAAGAATATAATAAAAATAGTTACACTTTTGTGTCACTAAGACCTTTATTAGCATTATAAAAAGCTATCCTCTTCACTTGACAAAACAAAGAATTTTTTTCAAAATTCAAAGCCAAATAAAGAAATATTTGCTAAACCCAAAGGCAATTTGTTTCCTCAGTTGACTCTGCTCCTTAATCATCTGCACAACAAATAGCATCCTAAAAATATGCAATCATAAATAATATAAAGCAAGGAGAAAGCCTTAAAGTAAACTTTTATTTTCATTTGTTTGTGTCTTGTGTTATTGTTGTTGTAAATAATTCTTTTGTGGAGGAAAAAAAGAAAACTTTCTTTTATTTCTTTCTTAGAATGTCAGTCAGGCGTTAAAGACGATGAAAGAAGAAGTCCCACAATTGTGTGTTTCTTCTTTGTTGTATTTTTGCATCTAAAGAGGTCTGATATTCAGATATACAATTTTGTTTTATTTTTCGACAAAGCACTGGGAAACAAGTAATTTGTTTCGGTTTCACTTTTATTACGCATTTAAATGTACATATATTTTTATAATCTAAACCAGTGAAATTACTGACAAAAGTTTAAGAGTTAGTTGGATTAGTTGCCAGAGCATCATAATGAAAATAATTAGTATTTAAGGAGGCTTATGAAAATTGGGAGAAAAAAGTTGGATAACTAAAGGAGAGTCTGAAAAAATATATAGGCTTGCAAAATCAACAAATCCTCGCCAATATGTAGACTTTGAAAAATAACTTTTAAAAAATCCACGCCTAATTGCAGGGTAAAAAATATTTTTAAAAATATCCACGCCTAATTGCAGGGTAAAAAATATTTTTAAAAATATCCACGCCTAATTATAGGGTAAAATTTTTTTTTAAATATCCACGCCTAATTGTAGGGTAATTTTTTTTTAAAAAAAATCCACGTCTAATTGTAGGCCATGAAAATAAATTTAAAAATCCACGTCTAATTGTAGGCAATGAAAACTAATTTAAAAAATCCACGCCTAATTGTAGGCCATGAAAAATATTTTTAAAAAATCCACGCCTAATTGTAGGCCATGGAAAAATAACTTTTAAAAAATCCACGCCTAATTGTAGGCTTTGAAAAATTAATTTAAAAAATCCACGCCTAATTGTAGGCCATGGAAAAATATTTTTAAAAAAATCCACGCCTATATGTAGGCTTTAAAAATAAATTTTAAAAAATCGCCGCCTATATGTAGGCTTTAAAAATAAATTTTAAAAAATCGCCGCCTATATGTAGGCTTTAAAAATTAAATTTAAAAAATCCACGCCTATGTGTAGGCTTTAAATATTAATTTTAAAAAATCCACGCCTATATGTAGGCTTTAAAAATTAATTTTAAAAAATCCCCGCCTATATGTAGGCTTTAAAAATTAATTTTAAAAAATCCACTCCTAATTGTAGGCTAAAAAATATATTTTTAAAAAATCCACGCCTATTTGTAGACATATATATTGGAAAAATATTTTTGGAAATCCGCGCCTATTTCTAGATATTGGACACATATTTTTAAAAAAATCCTAGCCTACTTATGGGACCTTGATCAAAGGTATTCTCCTTGTTCTCTGTTTAATTGGATTTTTCTTTGACATAGTTTTTGAATGACACATATTTTTAATTCTTTGTTGTTTTCGTTGTTGAAACGCTCTTGCCTCCAGGTGTGGGTGCAAAATAATTGTATCCTCCTCCATATAACAGGGATTGTCTTTCTGCTAAATGTGACAACCTGTTTAAGTATTGTGATAAATATCATAAGATTAAGGCGCCTGAAAGTATGCAGTGTTCCACATATCTCAAAAGCATTTGAAGGAGAAAACAAGTGCAACAGCAAAATACCAAGGGAAAAATTAAAGATAAAATAAGGATGATAGTAGGAGAAAAATAACCTAAATTTTCAAGAACATATCTGAGAATGTTTGTTTTTGAGGTTGAAATGGGTATAATTTTGAAAAAATATTACCAAGGATCCAAGGACAATAAAATCTTAAATCTCCGAACGAAGTTTGTTGGATTTCTAAGGAGAAAATAAATGTTGCCGTCCTGAGAAAAAAATATTGTTTCCATTCCATATACCGTTAATGGCTATATCACCAAGTACATGATTCAAAGTACCATTCCTCTCAAGCTGATTTTGCAAACAGACACTCAGTTACACACACTCACATCCACATGAAAAATATCTATCATTGAAATATTTATGATTACCAAAGGATTTAAGGTTGTACCCATCCATAAAGAGACCAGGTGCTTTTGTAAGCGAACTTTATAAAAACAAACTGGCTTTGTTGTAAATTCAGATAAAAGAAAACCCGAACGTGATATAATGCTGTGTCGAGTGGATTTTCTTTATCATAATACAAGAGAGAAGTGGATACACTGTTGAATTTTATAATGTATTTTCCAGAATCTACAAATATGCGAGGATTTTTTTAAATCAATTTTATATTTATTTTTCTATACTCTACAATTTGGCGTGGATTTTTTAAAATAAATTTCCAAAGCCTAACATTGGACGTGGATTATTTAAAAATAATTTTTTGAGTTTTTAAATTAATTTTTTGGGCCAACAATTAGGCGTGGATTCTTTTTAACTTATTTTTCATTGCCTATATTTAGGCGTAGATTTTTAAAAATTAATTTTTCATTGCCTATATTTAGGCGTAGATTTTTAAAAATTAATTTTTCATTGCCTATATTTAGGCGTAGATTTTTAAAAATTAATTTTTCATTGCCTATATTTAGGCGTAGATTTTTAACAATTAATTTTTCATTGTACATTTTTAAAAATTAATTTTTCATTGCCTATATTTAGGCGTAGATTTTTAAAAATTAATTTTTCATTGCCTATATTCAGGCGTAGATTTTTAAAAATTAATTTTTCATTGCCTATATTTGGGCGTAGATTTTTAAAAATTAATTTTTCATTGTCTATATTTAGGCGTAGATTTTTAAAAATTAATTTTTCATTGCCTATATTTAGGCGTAGAGTTTTAAAAATTAATTTTTCATTGCCTATATTTAGGCGTAGAGTTTTTAAAAATTAATGTTTAAACATAAAAATAGGCGTGAGCATGGATTTTTTAAAATTCATTTTTCGTGGACTACAAATAGGCGCCGCCATTTTAAAATTCATTTTTCGTGGACTACTTATAGGCGCCGCCATTTTTAAATTCATTTTTCGTGGACTACAAATAGGCGTGGCGTTTTTAAAATTCATTTTTCGTGGATTACAAATAGGCGCGGCCTTTTAAAAATTCATTTTTCGTGGACTACAAATTATTTTTTATGGCCAAAAATTAGGTTCGAATTTTTAAAAAATATTTTCTATGTAGATTTTTTTTTTATTTCTACTTCCACTGTACCCCCGTTATCCTTTCAATAAAAATGTTCTTCCTCCAGCTTTGTTACTTTTGCTTTATATGTTGCAGGTTTTATTTATAACAAAATAAACTTCAATACTGCGAAGCTGTAGTACATCATACCCTTTTCGTAAATTGCAATTCCCATTTTGCGTTCTTCCTGCTTTACCCACCGATGTTGCTGTTTCCCTCTATGTGGTATAGAGGGAAACAACAACATCAGTGGGTAGTCCTCTTGACACAGCGGCAACAAGCACAAGAGATCCACTCAGTGCCCGCCTCTTTCAGAAAAATCAACATTGTAAGTATACAATTTATAAACAATCAAAGATGATACATATTTGTTGTTGGTTTTGTCTGGACCGAAATAACCCGCACTGCAGTTGTTGATGGAATTTTATTATTTAAGTTTTTATCAATTTATTTTCTTTTCTTTGAAAAAAATATTTCATGAAGTACAACTTACAACAACGAACAAAGTGGGATTTATTTAAAAATATTTCAGAATGTATTTTAAGGCTTGGATTCTTTAAATATTATTTTTCTTACTCCTTCATTTTATGAAAAATATCAAAAATCAAAAGGAAACCGCATAATGTTCTCACTTATTTTATTCCGTTCATAACTCGAGGAGAAAATTCCCAAAAACAAAAAATGACCATTCCGGTCATGAAATCAGAAAAGAAGATGTTCAACTAACACGTACTATACATGACAATGATAATCATCATGGTGTAATCAAAGGCTTCGCGGAAAAAGGATATGACAAGAATCACAACCTCCGCAAAACAAAAGATACAAAAATAAAACTTTTATTCGTTTTAAGGGCTTATTAGAAGCGTTTAAAGGCCTTAAAATGCCTTTTTAGACCACCGAAAATTAAAATGCGTTTTTTAGGCGTTAGAAGCGTTTAAAGGCCTTAAAATGCCTTTTTAGACCACCGAACATTAAAATGCGTTTTTTAGGCGTTAGAAGCGTTTAAAGGCCTTAAAATGCCTTTTTAGACCACCGAAAATTAAAATGCGTTTTTTAGGCGTTAGAAGCGTTTTAAGGCCTTAAAATGCCTTTTTAGACCATCGAAAATTAAAATGCGTTTTTTAGGCGTTAGAAGCGTTTTAAGGGCTTAAAATGCCTTTTTAGATCACCGAAAATTAAAATGAGTTTTTTAGGCGTTAGAAGCGTTTTAAGGGCTTAAAATGCCTTTTTAGACCATCGAAAATTAAAATGCGTTTTTTAGGCGTTAGAAGCGTTTAAAGGCCTTAAAATGCCTTTTTAGACCACGAAAATTAAAATGCGTTTTTTAGGCGTTAGAAGCGTTTTAAGGCCTTAAAATGCCTTTTTAGACCACGAAAATTAAAATGCGTTTTTTAGGCGTTAGAAGCGTTTTAAGGCCTTAAAATGCCTTTTTAGACCACCGAAAATTAAAATGCGTTTTTTAGGCGTTAGAAGCGTTTAAAGGCCTTAAAATGCCTTTTTAGACCACCGAAAATTAAAATGCGTTTTTTAGGCGTTAGAAGCGTTTTAAGGGCTTAAAATGCCTTTTTTCGAAAATTAAAATGCGTTTTTTAGGCGTTAGAAGCGTATGCCTTTTTAGCCGAAAATTAAAATGCCTTTTTAGACCACCTAAAATTAAAATTCGTTTTTTAGGCGTTAGAAGCGTTTAAAGGCCTTAAAATGCCTTTTTAGACCACCGAAAATTAAAATGCGTTTTTTAGGCGTTAGAAGCGTTTAAAGGCCTTAAAATGCCTTTTTAGACCACCGAAAATTAAAATGCGTTTTCTAGGCGTTAGAAGCGTTAAAATGCCTTTTAGACCACAGAAAATTAAAATGCGTTTTTTAGGCGTTAGAAGCGTTTTAAGGGCTTAAAATGCCTTTTTAGACCACAGAAAATTAAAATGCGTTTTTTATGCGTTAGAAGCGTTTAAAGGCCTTAAAATGCCTTTTTAGACCACCGAAAATTAAAATGCGTTTTTTAGGCGTTAGAAGCGTTTTAAGGGCTTAAAATGCCTTTTTAGACCATCGAAAATTAAAATGCGTTTTTTAGGCGTTAGAAGCGTTTTAAGGGCTTAAAATGCCTTTTTAGACCATCGAAAATTAAAATGCGTTTTTTAGGCGTTAGAAGCGTTTAAAGGCCTTAAAATGCCTTTTTAGACCACCGAAAATTAAAATGCGTTTTTTAGGCGTTAGAAGCGTTTAAAGGCCTTAAAATGCCTTTTTAGACCACCGAAAATTAAAATGCGTTTTTTAGGCGTTAGAAGCGTTTAAAGGCCTTAAAATGCCTTTTTAGACCATCGAAAATTAAAATGCGTTTTTTAGGCGTTAGAAGCGTTTAAAGGCCTTAAAATGCCTTTTTAGATCACCGAAAATTAAAATGCGTTTTTTAGGCGTTAGAAGCGTTTTAAGGCCTTAAAATGCCTTTTTAGACCACAGAAAATTAAAATGCGTTTTTTAGGCGTTAGAAGCGTTTAAAGGCCTTAAAATGCCTTTTTAGACCACCGAAAATTAAAATGCGTTTTTTAGGCGTTAGAAGCGTTTAAAGGCCTTAAAATGCCTTTTTAGGCGTTAGAAGCGTTTAAAGGCCTTAAAATGCCTTTTTAGACCACCGAAAATTAAAATGCGTTTTTTAGGCGTTAGAAGCGTTTTAAGGGCTTAAAATGCCTTTTTAGACCACCGAAAATTAAAATGCGTTTTTTAGGCGTTAGAAGCGTTTTAAGGGCTTAAAATGCCTTTTTAGACCACCGAAAATTAAAATGAGTTTTTTAGGC
>NW_026888927.1:0-118356 GCF_032173495.1 Musca vetustissima
AGTTCTTGAAAAATATTCTTTAAAAAAATCCACGCCTTGTGGTAGTCCTTGAAAAATATTCTTTAAAAAAATCCACGCCTTGTGTGAGTCTTTGAAAAAATATTCTGTAAAAACCCACGCCTTCTTTAGCCCTTGAGACAATACTTAACCCTTATATAGTCCTCGTCTTTTGTCAAGCTTAAACAAATATTTAAAAAAGTGATCTTTGACCCACTGTGCATTGCCTTTTACACCAAATTGTGCAGCAGTCAGTCGGAGGACAAATGTCTTTTGATGGCAAAATCTTGTTTTCGTTATTGTCGTCGATTTGTTGTTGTTGTTGCCGTCGTAGACGTCGTCGTTTTGCTGTTAGTAGTAGTCACAGTTGTCGTCTGAATCTGTTTTTTTATTCTCCTTTTCTGTAGTTTTATTTTGTACAAAAATAATCATGTTTCTGTTGCCTAAAGCAGAAATAATATGCAAACAGTATTTTAGGCAATATACGTACCCGGACCGCTAACTCTTTCAACGTCCTGCCTAGACTTTGACAATGCCTTGCAGGCCAATGGAGGCAGCAACAGCAGCCTCAGCTTCTTTTTTTGTAGTTACAGCAAAAGCAAACAAATAATTTGACAAAAATACTCACACATACACAAATATTTCATTTTTCTTTAGTGATAAATTTGTGTGCGTCCTTCCCTCCACATCCTTTTCAACTTAGGAGAAATGCTGTTTATCTGTCTGTCTTTCTGCATGTCTTCATGATGGAAAATGCACGTGTGATAATGTTGTTCACTAGTGAGGCAATTGTCGCTTGGTGTCTGTCAGTCACTTGGTTTTTGTTTGTTTTCTATATTTCGTATGTTTTTCTTTACCATGGGGAGTTGTCATTTTTTTGCGTGTCCCACTGTCTGTCGTGGTGTCAAGCAGCTATGGAGTCATTTTTGTTGAATAATATTGAAATATTTTTCTACTTGATTTTGTTTCAGTCACTATTTGTAATGATACGAGGGTGGTGTAATGGTAAAATAGAATAACATCAAGAACGGAAAATTATTTAAAAAATGTAGAGGCTTGAAAAAAATTCTCAGAGATAGAACCAAATCAAGTACCAGCGGAATTAAAAACACCGTCGAATGTTAGGAATTTTCCCTTGGCGTTTATTTATTACTGTCGGAATCGCTTCTAACGACGGTCAAGGTACCATTAGTCACTATAAGCGATATGAAATAAAGAATAAACATTTATTCGAGACTTTTCGATATCGTCGTTCTGTCTGATATGCCATCGACTGTTCCAACTATCTTTCGACACACCTTCTTCATAAACATTTTCTTCCATTTTTCCTAACTTTTTTTTACGTATCATCTAAATCTGATTTACCTATATTAGCTTTCTGTATTTTTTTTCTGTCACTCATCTTGATTTCACCCAAAAAAAAAATTCTGACTCACAAATATTATTACTACATTTCTATATCAACATGTTTCTACAATTTCCAATTTTTTTTTCCTTTGCCCTGCATTTGCTGTCAGAATTTTTTCCCCGTTCGGATGGATAGATGGTGTCAACAATTTGTCATATGTTCAATTGGGAGGCTCATTCAATTTGGATTTTTGTAGGAATTCAGTTTTTTTTTGTTTTTTGTCTCTTCTTCCTGCAACGAGCGACAGCTGCTACTGGTGTGACATGTAATCGAGCGTTTTTGTTGTTGTAAAACTTATGTAGTTTTTTCGGTTTTTGTTTTTACTCGACAAATATCTGAGCAAATTATTTGCACTATGGCATCATCATCACATCATGCCCATCGTTACCATATTCATACCGCTTTCAAGTGCCTTAATGTGAAAATTCTTGAAATTATTGAAAAATTTTGATTGTTGTTTTGTTTTTCTTTTTGGTTTGGTTTAATGCTGATGATTCGTTTTATAGGACATTGACTTTTTGGCATAATTTTTTTAAATTGTTGAAAGTTTTTTTTTTTGCGGCATGTTCCTCACATGTGTTGAAATGTTGCAGCTAGCATATACCCGCTACTTCGTCAGCGAATGTGGGAAGTATTTAAAACCCAATACCAACCAATATTAACACTTTTAAAACCGTTTAGTACCAATGTTCTCTTATAGTACTCAACCCAACACACAAATTCTGACCGCAAAATAAATCAAGCACTATACAAAATTTGGTGTCATTTAGTTAAATTTCCAAATTTCAAATATAGCTTCACCCAAATCCAAATTAAGTACCAGTTAGTAAACATAAATATATAAATTGTCATAACTTCCTACATTAACATACGAATTTCCAACACTTCCCACATACCCCAATCTTAATTTCAAATTTCAGGATTCTATCGGTTCACCTAAATCCAATTTGTTTCAAATTTAGTGCCATTTAATACACATAGGTACAAATTTGCATTACTACCTACATCATGCAATCCAATGAAAATCTTATTACTCAATTTCAAGATTTCAGCTCTATCGGTTAACTTTTAATCCAAACTGTGCCAAATCTAGTGCCATTTAGTACACACATTTCCAAAACTTCCTACATACCCCATTCGAACCCCCCAACAGTGATCCTAACCACCATTTGGTACCATTTAGTAAACATTATTACGAATGTCCAAAACTTTCTACATAGCCCAATACTACACCCCGACAGTGATCCTAACTTCAAATTTCAAGATTCTAGCTCTATCGGTTTACTCAAATCCACATTTGGTACTATTTTGAAACTGTAACCCAAACTGTAACCCTAACTCCAAATTTCAGGATTCCAGCTGTATTGGTGCACCAAAAATTTAAATTGTACAAAATTTAGTACACATTTGTACGAATTTTTAAAACTTCCTACATACCCCAATCCTACACCCCCACAATGATCCTAAATCCAAGTTTCAAGATACCAATTCTATCGGTTCGCCCACAATTCAAACTGTACAAAATTTAGTACAAAGTAATACAAAATTTCAACACTTCCTACATACCCCGGTCCTACACCCCCACAGTGATGCTAAATCCATGTTTTAGGATTCAAACTCTATCAGTTCACTCACAATTCAAATTGTACCAAATTTAGTACACAGTAGTACTAATTCCCAAACTTCTTGCATACCCCAATCCTACCCCCACACTGATCCTAAATCCAAGTTTCAGGATTCCAACTCTATCGGTTCACCCACTATTTAAATTGTACCAAATTTAGTACACATTAGTACAAATTTTTAAAGCTCCCTACATATCTCAATCTTAAACCTCAACAATGATCCTGACTCCAAATTTCATGATTCTAGCTCAATTGGTTCACCTAAAATTCAAATTGTACCAAATTTAGTACCATTTAGTACGAATTTCAAAAACTTCCAACTTAACCCAAACCAACACCCCCACAGTGCTCTAAAATCTAAATTTCAGGATTCCAACTCTATCGGTTCACCCACAATTCAAATTGTACCAAATTTAGTACACAGTGGTACGAATTTCCACAACTTCCTACTTAACTCAAACCAACACCCCCACAGTGATCCTAAATCCAAGTTTCAGGATTCCAACTCTATCGGTTCACCCACAATTTAAATTGTACCAAATTTAGTACACATTAGTACAAATTTTTAAAGCTCCCTACATATCTCAATCTTAAACCTCAACTATGATCCTGACTCCAAATTTCATGATTCTAGCTCAATTGGTTCACCTAAAATTCAAATTGTACCAAATTTAGTACCATTTAGTACGAATTTCAAAAACTTCCAACTTAACCCAAACCAACACCCCCACAGTGCTCTAAAATCTAAATTTCAGGATTCCAACTCTATCGGTTCACCCACAATTCAAATTGTACCAAATTTAGTACACAGTGGTACGAATTTCCAAAACTTCCTACTTAACTCAAACCAACACCCCCACAGTGATCCTAAATCCAAGTTTCAGGATTCCAATTCCATCGGTTCACCCACAAATTAAATTGTACCAAATTTAGTACACATTAGTACAAATTTTTAGAACTCCCTACATATCTCAATCTTACACCTCAACAATGATCCTGTCTCCAAATTTCATGATTCTAGCTCAATTTGTTCACCTAAAATTCAAATTGTACCAAATTTAGTACCATTTAGTACCCATAAGTAATAATGTCTTAAACTGAGTCCTGACCCCAATCCTACACCCCTACAGTGATCCTGACTCCAAATTTTATTGTTCCCGCTCTATCGGTTCACCCAAATCCAAATTGTACCAATTATAGTACGATTTAGTACTTTTCGTACACATAAGTAACAAATTTCCAAAACTACGTACATATCACAATCCTATACTCCGACGGTAATGTTACTTTCAATTTTCAGGATTCTAGCTCCATTTGTACCTCCAAATCAAATTTGTACCAAATATAGTACCATATAGTACTTTTCGTACACATGAGTACACGGTTTCAAAACCATCTCCTTATATCGACCCTACTTCCCAACCCTAATTCGCATTCCAAATTTCAAGCTTTTAGCTCTATCCGTTCTCATGCTACAAAATTGTACCAAATTTAGTACATTTTCGTACATTTCGGATAGTTGTAGTTCGAATTTCCAAAAACCTTTGGTACATCTATCCTACACTCCATCAGTGACCCTCAATCCAAATTTCAGAGTTCTAGCTCTACTGGTTCGCCAAATACAAATGATATCATATTTAGTACTTTTCTTCCAGTTCTAGTACGAATTTCCAAAAACCCAGCCTTATCTGTCACAATTGGACCAAGAGTGACACTCACCAAAAATTTTAAGATTCTAGCTTCAGCCGTTTCGTCTGGGCGTTGGTGAATCTTTAAATCAGTCAGTCAATCACTTTACTCCGAAAATATTCCATTTTCAAAATAAAAATAATTTGATGATAATTTGTTTGTTTGTTTACATTTTTCTGTCAAATGAGTTGGGCAACAACAAATTTCCATGTGGTTGTTGTATCGTTTTTTGTACAACAACATTTGCTGTTACCTTTTATTATTTCAACTGTTAACGATCTGTAAAACTCTATTTAACCGCTCTCCAACGTTCGTTTTGTTGTGGTCCTTAGCGATTTATTATTATTGTTATTATTATTATGTTGGGCAGCCTAGTTCCCGTATCCGACCGATATATTCTCGTTCTATTTCTCGAAAACATATAGTTTCTTATATTTATTCTGCATTTCTATTTTGTGACATTCTTCCATGTCTCTTTCTAAACAAAGAGTTGATAACGCCATTATGCATCATCCTCATTCGTAAACAATACCTCTCGCTATATTGTTTCGATTTTGATTTTTATTAGACATTCTCTGCCGTCTCTCCGTATTCGTAGCATGTGCAACGTATTAAAATTAGACCGGTAGGAGATTTGGCTCAACGCACGAATTGAGCTTGGAATTGAATAGACTGAAATAACAACCAAATCAACATAAAGTAAATATGTCACTCTCAAACAGAATCTTGAAAACAATCAATATACAATGGCAACTGCAGCGCTTTTACGCAACCAAGACTGATCTAAAGACATTTGGCCAGAAGAAGCAACATTATGGTAACCTATTTCCGGACAAGTTACTGAGTAAAAAACAAAAGACTCCCGCCCTAATGTATTTGGCCAATAATAAGGCGGCAACGGCGGTGGATGAACTTCTAGATCCATACTTAAAGCAGAGTCCATGCGACACCATTTTGGAAATAAATCCAGGAATTGGTTTATTTACACGTAAATTACTCGATCGAGAGGATACGTTTAGGAAAATTTTACTTATGGAATCGATGGATTTCTTCATGGATAATCTGCAAGAAATGCATTCCCTGTATCCGGATAAGGTGAAAGTGAAACATTGCGATTTCACGAATATTTGGAAACTTGTCTATCAAGATAAAATGGATAATGGCACCAGAGTGGAGGAGGTTCTGAGAGATATTCCGCGAAAGGCATATAATGAAGGTAGGACGAGGAATACAGCTTTCTATTAAAAAATCCATTTTCATTTATTGGTCTTTGTGTTTCAGATTGCAATATGCTGATGTTTGGTGCCATCGGTTCATATCAATTCTTCAAACATCTCATTAACTCGATTGTTTTCCAAAATAGCTATCTAAGCATGGGCCGAGCAGAGATGTATTTTATATTGCCACCGCCACTATATTTGGTTAGTTAAATGGTTAGCAAATGTTGTTGTAATTGTCCATAAAATCTGTTTAATTAATTTTAGCATTTAACCTGCACAAATGACATTGGCTATATGATATATAGATCGACCACAATACTATTTCAAATATTTTTCGAGTATAAATTTATAGCGTATCTGCCACGAGATGATTTCCTGCCGCAACAAACAGAATACAATACATCGAAGGGCAGTAAACTGAGAAGGGTATGTATGTATAGGATGAAAATAATTTATTCTATATTGCTTCTTTCTGTATACTCCTATTGACAAAATATTTCAATACAATTCATGTTTATATTCCTTATAGGTTCGTTCTATAAATCCCGAGCATCTCTATCTTGTTAAAGTCGTACCGAGGAGAAATATATTTGATTTTGTTGCAGCAGAAGATTTGCCTGCTCTTTGGTACTTTATAAAACAGAATTGTGTTAGTCGACGCAATCGTATTATACCAAATTTAGAGTAAGCCACCACAACTAACGTTAAAAAATCGAAAAAATAATTTTGATTTCTTACAGGAAATGGATACCCGGCTGTGGTCCTAGACTCATTGTAAATAAACGCCAAACAGAAGTCTCAACATTGTTATATCCGGATGAGGATATTAGTAAATTGCCGAAATATTCAACACCCTGCAAGACAATTAGTAATCGTGATTATTATCCAAATATCAACATATACACGCAGTTTGGTGATCTTACGCCTGGTCAATTTCTAACATTATATTCAATGTTCCGTAAATGGCCAGAATATGAGGAAAGTTCTTTCTTGGCCTCGTTTGAAAACAATATGTTAAAAATGGAAGCATCAGCCGAAGATTCAGTAGATGGCTTGGCCGAAGAAGATGATGATGATGGATCAACCGAGTTAAGATCCCTTAAAGATGCCCCATTGGAGCCGGCCTCACTACAAAAGCCCAAAAGAAATCGCATTAAGGATAAAGAGTCATGAACTTGTTTTTATTGAAGTGTTACAAAAATGGTTGATTTCTTATAGTTGTTATTTAGTATATATTTGATGTTTTTTAATTGTAAATTTGTATTGTCAAAATTGATAAAAAAAATAAATTTTTGCTATGCTACTTTATTTTCGATTTGGACATGTGCCTTGTATTGCTCTTTTAGAGCCACGAGCACAGATTTCAGCCTTGCTAAGATCATATGGAGATGGCGTTTCCATACCGAATCTACTTGCTAAAGACACAAACGGTATAACACAATCAATATGCATCGTTTTTGGATCAACGCCAAGTACATAGTTTAAATGAGAACTTGGACAGGGTCCAGGTTTGCCCAATTCATAGCACACTTTTTGTATTTGTATTTGGCCATCGACTTGGCAGGCGTTTGGGATACATTCAGGTATTATGTTGTTGTTGCCAAGCACTAAAATTTGATTTGGTGGACATGGGCCTTGTCGAAAAGCGGGAAAACAACCATCACTTTCAGGATAATAGAGAGCGGCTGAAACGAGGCAATTGCAAATGAATTATGAAACACATTAGGCATTTGGGAGTAATCATTACTTACCAGGAGCACAATCGCAAACCCAATCGTCTTTTTGATCACCGGGATATAATAGTTCATGGGCTTTACATCTTGAGGGTATATAAATTGGCGTGCGACCCTTAAAGAAATAAAAAAAAAACAATTTATGAATAGGGGTTAGGTATTTGAACTCTATTTAATAAACAATTCAAATATTTTCTGATGCTTGTGTAGATATGGTTTAAAAATATTTATAACAAATTCCAAAATGTTAATTTAAATATTTTATTTTGCAGTGTCATTCATTATTGAAAAGTTGTCGAATAACTTATAATCCCGAATAACAGAGATAATAACGTTAAAAAGATGAAAAATAATTAATAACAAAATAATTATTGTTCGTTCCCCGATAATTTCGATTATCAGTTAATTGAGAGGCTACTGTATTTGGGTTCACCGATTTCGAGTATTCCGATATTCGAGTAAAATATTGATTGCAAAATTTAATATTTGTGCAAATGTTCATAACTATAGTCTGGTACTTTAAATCAGATAAACAAGTATCTATAAATAAATTCGCGACATGCTGAATTTTATTCAAAATAAGGCAAAATATTAAATCAATGCTTAAATTACGCAATATTTACAATTTTGTGACTTTTTTCAACTCAATCTTCGAGTTTTTGTTTTCATAATTAATATTTCAATGTTACCCACACAAATACACACGTATTGGCATTAATATTTTCCCGTTTTTAAGTCTGGCTTATTTTCTTTAACTCACATTTAGATTAGCTTTCGCTTTATCTTGATCCACACCTTCCGGGAAGCCTACTTGACCCAGGACCAGCTGTAGGCCAATCATCAAACACAACCCTCCGAACAATAAATAATTAAATCTGGACATATCTCTAATACAAGCTGTTTCACACCGCTCACTACCCGAATGTATTACAACCGATGTATGAAAGCAATCGCTGATAACTAAATTGAACTGTTTAACAGTTTATCAGTCAGTTAGTCGACCAGCGGGGAGGTACCGCTGCTTTGATGAAGAAGAGACAAAAATCAATCTCTCACAATCCATTGTTGTTGGCCTATGTCTGCAAAAACACAATATTGTTTTTTTTTTTAATTTTTCTAAATCCGGTTTTTGTTTTGGCGGACTACAAAACAAAATCACAACAAGTGAAAATTCAAAAAAAGTGTACAGTAGTGACAAATAGTTTTCATGCAATATTAACTATTGTTGATATGTTAATATACTAAATATTAGCTTACATATTGAGACAAATTTATATATGTTAGAAACTTATCAGAGTCCTGTACCTGTCACAAAGTCAACACTTGGATGTGGATTTTTTTAAATATTGCTTAAAAGACGTAGAAAAATAATGTTTCTATTTTTTAACCATATTTTTCACGGCATATTTTTAGGCTTAGTTTTTTGAAATATCTTTTTTAAGGTTTATCCCAGGCGTAGATTTTCAAAATAATTTTCGAGGTCTATTTTTAGGCAAAAACTTTGAAAATATTTTTCAATAGTTATCATAGGAGTACATTTTTCAAAATATTTTTTAGGGTATATCCTTAAACTCCTTGTACATTAGAACTTTTTACCGGGTTAACCTACTTCATGAGGATTTATTTGACATATATGCAAAGGAATTGACAATTGAAACCCACTGGGTTAACGAAATCCGGTTAAATGTAAACGTACTATTAGGCGTAGAACATTAATGTATTGGGACATAATGTATATACAAAGAAAATTCTGTGCTACTGGACACATGTTGGGCGTAGATTTCGAAGGAGAATTTTCTCATATAAATTTTGAAAGCTTAATGTTGTCAAAAGTAAAATTATGAAAAAATTGGAATCATATGTCTGCGAAATGGAGACAAAGGTTTATGAAGGGTAAAAATATATATGGTCTGTTCCCGTACTGCAAGAAATTTGTTATCGTAGTAAAAAGTAGTAGATTCTTCTGGCCCAATTGCATTAAGCCTTTATTTTATCTATGTTGAATTTTTTAGTTATAGCCATTGGATTCAACAGTATTGCTTTAAATACCAGCAATGATTTTTTTTAGAATATAGTGTAAAAAGTAGTTTAGAATATAACAGAACAGGATAGGGGGAAGGTTCACAGACAAAAGAACAAATTTTACGAAACGAGGTTGAGAATCATCCGGCAAAACTTTCTATTCAAAAAAGAAGGTAGTTGTTCCTGAGGAAAACCCCGAATTCAACAAGATACTAACTTTGCTCTTGGGGAGAAAAAAACACACACAATTTTCTAGGAGAAAAATTTGTTTATCTTGCAGAATAAATAATCTCAAAGAAATCTCAAATATAGGGGGAAGGTTCACAGACAAAAGAACAAATTTTACGAAACGAGGTTGAGAATCATCGAGCAAAACTTTCTATTCAAAAAAGAAGGTAGTTGTTCCTGAGGAAACCCCTGAATTCAACAAGATACTAACTTTGCTCTTGGGGAGAAAAAAACACACACAATTTTCTAGGAGACAAATTTGTTTACCTTGCAGAATAAATAATCTCAAAGAAAAAGTTGACAATTTTCTTGCAAGTTGCATTTTCCAGACCACAATCCTCAATGAATGACGGAGTAAGAACATCAGTGCACTTTACAGTTTGAACAACTGAAATTAATTCGTTGCATTTGCGACAGACATAAATCCGGTTCACAGTATGCTTGTCCAAAAATATGCTCAATCCACTATATGTACATTTCTTTTTTTCAAATGGCGAAAGTATTTACTACGATAACAAATTTTTCTTTATATCTGAAATAGATGACGAATATAAATTCAGTCCACAATTGCGGAAACGGTGCTCTGCTCAAGTTACTATAAGGGATATAAAATCGAAAATGGACCTATGGGCATACTTGCAGCATTTTTTAACCAAAATGTGCTGGCTGCCCTGAACATAGTTTTATTTCCCGAAGAAGTCCATTTTAGCTTGCAGGCGACGATGAAATTCATTTGTGCGACTTTTCTTAGAGAACATAGAAAGTTATGAATTATTAAATGTAATATCAAATGATTGTAATTTTTTTTTTTATTTAATTCGAATTTACCCTAATTGTAGAATGTCCCTACAAAATTTCAAGTGAAAATCACAAGAACTCTTGATGATATAGCCGATCTATTGTGTCAGCATCAAGTGACGGCAAGAATGATTCTCAAACTTTAAAGGCATTTTTCTCGAAGCAGTGTTTTACGAATGGCGGGCACGATAACTCAAAAACTAATAATCCAATCGGTTCCAAATTTTGACACGTTTCTCTGGGAGTGTATAGCTCTCGCATGAACTAGGATAAAGCCAATTGGTGAAGATCTTCCTTATTTTTTAACTTTGTTAATTGTTGCGCGAAGTCAATAATCCTAGTTCATACGAGAGCCAGGTATGTACTCTTTCTAACACCGTTTGAATTTTCGGATTCCGATGTTCCAGTGAGGATGATAACTCCTGCCATCAAAATATTAAAATAAGAACTTTTCTTAAATTACCAAAAACAACAACAAAACAACAACAACCAAATTTTTGGAATGTTCCCGTACAGCAAGAATCTACTCGATTTTACTATTTTCTTCGATATCACAAAGAAAAATTCGTTATCGTGGTAAAAAGTAGTAGATTCTTGCAGTACGGGAACAGACCATTTGTAAATTATTTGCCTTCCTTTTTAAATCTTCAAATATATATGTGCATAGTTACAAACCTTAACAAGCATTGGTATTCATTTACCAGCCCATTTAAAATCTTAAAAATAAAAAAATCGGGAATGGGAGGGGGGGTTTCCCTTAAGATGAGTGCAGTAGTGTTACTGAGATGCTCCAAATGACATTAACAACTTTTTTTTATTTCTGTCGAACTAATGGTAGTTAAGGCAAGATCCGATTATGTTATTACGCTAACTGCATCTCTTGATTCTAGCGTCATTAATTTTAAACAACCCACGAAACACTACACTGTACTAAATAGCTCGATTGGTCCGTTCCCGTAATGCAAGAATCTACTACTTTTTACTACGATAACGAATTTTCCTTTATGATACGAAGAAAATGTAAAATCGAGTGATTTTGCACCCAAAAATCCAGTAAAAAGAGAGCTATTTAGTACAGTGTAGTGTTTCGTGGGTTGTTTAAAACAGTTCAACAATAACATAACGGATCTTGCCTTAACTACCATTAGTTCGACAGAAATAAAAAAAAGTTGTTAATGTCATTTGGAGCATCTCAGTAACACTACTGCACTCATCTTAAGGGAAACCCCCCCTCCCATTCCCGATTTTTTTATTTTTAAGATTTTAAATGGGCTGGTAAATGAATACCAATGCTTGTTAAGGTTTGGTAACAATTGTTACCAAATGTTGTCTGCTTACCCAAAAATCCAGTAAAAGAGAGTGAAGTGAGAGAGCAAGTTTGACAGTTCAACAACAACAACAAACTTACTGGAGTTTACTGAAAGAATTTTATGCAGTAAGATTTTGCAAACTCAGCCATTTTTGGACCAGCTTTTTTATGTCCAAACACAAAAATTATTCAAAACATTTTTTTAATTTGCAAAGTTCAATTAGAAGTTAAGTTGTATACAAATTACAGAAAATGGAAGAAAATTCGTAAGTAATGCAAAGTTTCATTAAATTAGAAAATAAGTCCTTATATATTTTTAGCAAGTTCCAGATAGAGGGCAATGTATTGATGCAGAAAGCTTAAATGTTCCCGGGGAACATACCAAATCAAATTTTCATTTATTGTTCATGTTATTTTTAATATTAAATGCAATACAAATAATTGTGTCTTTGTTTGTTTATTTTTGGCGCAAATCAAATGTTTTCTTGAATCAGCTGTTTATTTGCTAAATCTTACTAAATGTTGTCTGTTTACTTTTCTCAGTATTATCTCAAAAGAGCGTAAAATAGGCTTACTCTCTGAACTAGAACTTACTGAATAAATGTTACTGGAAAAGTAACCAGACACACCTAATGTTGCAACTGTTCTCATTAAATGGACCACCGGGTGCACATAGATTAACTCCACTTTTTGAAAAAAATATTAAATTTACGTAACAAAGTTCTTGGAATAGTTATAACTTCATATACTTAATTTAACTTTTTAGATGCTACATTATATAGTTGAATTCGTATCATTAAATATATTTAAAAAAACATCATATTTCATCGAATTTCTCCGATATGTGCACTGAGCGGCTGAAATGATTCTCATTTAAGAGAATAGCGAAAATACGTATTTAGAGAAATAAAAAAAAATGTGTTTATCAAATTCCAATAAAAAATTGAGTTACAATCTTATTTTTTTTAAATTCGTGGTAATAACCGTGGTACAATAATACAAGGTAGGGCAGTTTAAGGTGAATAACAAAAAAGCAACTTCTGCCAAAAATAAAATAAATATACGCAACAAGTGTTTGTGTTTATTTGAAATTTTTTCAACACAAAACTAAAAACGCGAAAAATATATGAAAGGTTATGATTTCTTCAACTTCTGCCAAAAATAAAATAAATATACGCAACAAGTGTTTGTGTTTATTTGACATTTTTTCAACACAAAACTAAAAACGCGAAAAATGTATGAAAGGTTATGATTTCTTCCCAAAATCCAGTAGGGAATACAATCAAATGTTTGTTTCATCCATAACAAAGTAATTACTTCCAGAGGAACATGTTAAAAACTTTATTTTTATTTTATTAAATTTGAATATATTTCAATTTATTTTGAATTTATTTGACATTGTATTCAAAACAATACACACACATACACAAAATATGTATTTTGATTTGATGGAACAAGCCACCTTGAGAAAAAATTGTAATCAGTTGGTAGCTGTGCCCTACCTTATAACAAGGTAGATATACAAGGTAGCCGCATGGTAATACAACAAATACTATTTTGATATGTCAAAAATATTTTGTAAACAAACAGTGTGTGTGTAGAAAATGTTAATAAAAGTATTGCCAAAAAAGCTATTCGAAATTCGGAGATTTTCATTTTTTATTTTGCTTTTTAATTTTTTGGTTCAACATTACAAATTTATTTGTCCAAGTGCTACCTTATTAAATATACCTTGCCTTATAATAATTATACCATGGTTATAACTTTTCTTTTTGTAAACAAGTGTGTGTGTATATGTAAACAAATACCAGCTGACAGTATTAAATTTAAATATCCAAATTAATGATAAAAAAGTGTGTATGTAAATGCGCTATTAAATTTCCAACCAAATTAATGATAACGATTGCTTCTTAAAGCGGTGTACATACTAACACTTTTGAGTGCTTTACTGAATGTCCATTTTTGTATTTGGCTAATGAATGACAAACATGAGATGCCAAACTATTAAACAAGCAAAAAATGGTCGAGTGTCATTCAAAAGTGCTAGTGTGTACACCGCTTAAGATTGTCATTCAGAAGTGATAGATAAATAGTCGATTAATCGATTAGTCGCAAATCGCAACCAATCCAACACACAGCGCACGAAAAAGAATTTTTTACAACGATTTTTCCCAATAATTACCCAACAGAAAGTTGTCAATTTACAATAAAAGTGAAATGCAAGTGCTCGTTTACGTCAAATTAATAAATTCGGAATGAAAATCGCGTCGCAAATATCAAAGATTTGAAGAAAATTCATAAGTGTTGTGTTTGGTTCTCTGCTCTGTGTGAGGGAGTGGATAGAATAAAAGGCAAAAGAATGCAAAATGGAAATGAAAAATAAGAAAAAGAAAACCACGAAGGCAAAACACAGCGATTAGTGAAATAAAAACAGTGGAAAAGGTGGTGTACAACATTTTCGGTCACTGCCATTCCATTCCAAGCGATTTGTTAGCCACCATAATAACCACTGATAGAAACGCAATAACCATTAATGGAGTGGAGTATGAGTATATAGTAGTACTATAACAATAACAACAATCCAGTCCGGTGAATAAGTGGTTGTTTGCAAGTGTGAGTGGCTGGCGGAGCAAGAGTTGAGGCACCTGTCGCGGGAGTTATTCGATTCGTCATCACGTCGTCATTGTCGGTCGTCATTGTCAGTCGAAAGCAAAGAAACAAGACAGAGTGGGCCTCCACCTCTTCTTCGCCCATAGGTGCAGAAAAAGTGTGTGAATTATAAACGAAACGACCAACAATCCAATCATTCTGTTCTGCAATTAATGTGATGCTCAACAAAGATGGTGTTAACGAATTAACCCAACAACAAATCCCTAACAAAAAATACACAAATTCCAGTGTTGTGAATAAGAGTGGCTAGCCGAAGAGCTGGCTTGCTCGCCCATTGCCTACCATGTTTACGAAAAAGTCTCATGCCGACATCAAGAAATCCACAGCAAAACTTCAGGATTGCAAAAAGGATTCCGCTTCACGTCTACGCCATTTGCGTACAATACTAGGTAAATATGTCAGAAATGTTAAAATAGATACCTGCTATAATAATTTGCCTTAAAAATTATATCTTCCCAACATCATCATTACCAATGCTCTAACAAGGCGTTTTTTGTTGTTGATTTTACAAATTGACTTGAATTCATTTTATGCTGCTTCTCTTTGCGGATTTTTTCTTCGTTGGTGTGTGGTGTGGGTGTAGTCATTGTGCGTTGACAGCCAAACAAACAAACAACCAACCAACCAGCCAACTAACCATTCAGCTATACAATTTCGAGGCAAACCAATCCGCCAACAACTAAAAACAACAAGCTAACCGACCAAGTGAACTTAGTATTAATTCATTTTTGCAGCTTGGCTCTGACAAATAAAAACAAACACACACCGCGCACCGAAATTGAATTGAAAAATCAAGTACAACAACAAACCAGCGAGTAGCAGAGGCAGCAGTAAAAGAAATCAACCTACCAAATCGATCGATGTTGTTTTGTGTGTGTGATCCACTTTAATCACGAGTTGTTTTGTGTTCGTTCGGTCTTCTGGCTGGCTTGCTGGAACGTTGGATGGCTGTGGTGTATGGTGTTGCGTTGATTTGTTATTGTTTATCTTTAGTTGTTGTTATTTTTTCATTTTCTGCATGCTACATATTTGGATTTTGTGTAGTATGTTTTGTGTTTAGCTGCGCTAATATTTAAAATTCCACAAATTCTCCAATTCGTTTATATGCCAATTGTTGTAGGTATTGGTGGGTAGATGTTTCTTTTTTCATGATGAGCCTACGTTTTTAAAACCGAGTGACATGTAAATGTGATCTCAGTCATGAGTTTGGAGTTTTTGCAATAAGTTTTTTTGTATGGATCTTGACAAAAGTACATTATTTTTATTTTCAATTCATTTGTGTTATAAGGCATTGTCCTGTAACTAACTTTGAATTCTTAGTCTATAAAAAACTGAATGAAATTGAATCGACCCTCTAGTTATAACAAACTTATATCCTTAGGTCTGAATTTCCAGTTCCATTACATATATGTCAAATAAATCCTCACAGATTAGGTTAACCCAGTAAAAAGTTCTAATGTAAATGCTGTTTTAGTGTAGTATGGTGTTAGTGAATTTTTATCCAATAACAATGTATACAACACGTACTAAATATATTGCCCCATCTTAAATCTTTTTTGTACGGTTAAAAATTATTTCTATGAGATCGTACAAAGACCAATGTCGTCCAAAAACGGACGTTGTGACACAGAATATTAATGTCGTTCGGGATCTGATAATGTGCCGTTGTGGCACAGAAAATTAATGTCGTGACACACCGTGAGATAGAAGCATCCTCGAGCATTTCTTACAGCAGCATTTATTCGGTTGTGCATGACCGCAAAAAATGTGTGTTCTCGTTGGCCTACGTACAATTTAAAAAACGTTTAAAAGGTATGATTGTGGTAACGAATCTGGATCTTTGCATATGGACTCAAAACAATACCGCAATTTGCCTTATAGTTTTCCATTTGACCATTTGGCCTGATTCTCTGATAAAACTGGTCAAGAGGCGAATGTTCCTTTTGGGCAACGTAGGACGGCAATTTCTTAGAGGGACAAGTATAATCCATTTCCCCGAAGACTTTGACAAAATTTCAAAAGCAAACAATAGAAAACGAATCATTAATAATAATGACAAAGCGTCCCATCGGCTCAAACAAAGGTATTTTGGCCGTCGTTTGACGTAGTGTTAATGGGCCTTTCGCCGCTTGACACCCATAGCGTTGTTGTAGCAATCCTACTTATTTACACAATTAGCTAAAGTGCTCCTTCGACTAATTTCTGTTCCCCAATGAAGAATATATATTATGTTTGAATTTATAGTTCGCGGGGTATACAGATACGTTGAAAGATGAAGATTTTATGTTTTTATCCAGTTGCCATTCTTTTTATTTTTTGTAACAGTCCTATTGTTTTTACACAATTGACTGTGTGCACATGATCAAAGTGTGAGGTCATAGGTCAAATATTTGACTTCCAAACTTTATTATCGGAAATTGTATTTTTCAAGAGATCAGACAGGGTTTTTAGGATTTTATAACTTACCAGAAAATTGATCCCCCATTTTCACTGTAAAGATTCCATTTCAATCGAAGCAAAGTGTCAAGATTAAGTGAAAGTTCTCAATGCTCTTCTGAATGTTCCAAATCACCACATGTATTATTTCCTTCCCTGTAATCCATTTTTGGATTTTCGTCAATAACAAATAATAAATCCATTAATAGGCATATTATTATATATTACCAGTTACTCAAGTCTTCAGTGGTTGATATCATTTCTTTGTATTTATATAGGCACAAAAATATACCCCAAAACAAAGGAGTTATGTTTATAAATCTGTATTGATATTCAATTGCAAATTGTTTTTTTTGTGCTTTTATTTTAAACAAATAACTCTAACGGTTAAGCAAAAACATTATTTACTTAATGATAAATACCTACATTGGTATTTTGTTTTTATTTTAATTGTTCAGACAATCAATTCAGTGTATGTACATATGTAGTTTCTTTTTGTTTGTTAATTTCTGTTGTTGGGTTATTTGAGATCTCAATGCTGAGGCTATGATGATGTATGACGATGGATACGATAATCAAACCATTTTCGCACCAAAATTATTTATGCAAAATTGGATAGTGGAAAACAACGTGTGTGTATGCATAGATATGTTCGCGTTTGATATGTGTACATACATTTGTATATACATCATCTATAGTTTGTATGAGTATTGACCGATTGTTGTTTATATGTTTAATTATATAATATTTTTTAATTTACACATTTGGTTTTATATGTACAAGTCAGACCGACAGACAGCAAGCTAGTCCATAGGTTGTTCTGCCGTCACAGGAAGTTGAATAACATTGAAATTTATTCGCGCGATCATCATTGCCACTTTGTAATATGAAATTTTGGATGGTAATTGTTACAATACAAAAACATGACAAATTCTTTCATTGTATTTTATTTTGTGTTGTGTAAACAAAAGCGATTGAGTGACAAGGCGTCAGAATTAACATTAGATTTTAGAGAACACTGAAACCTTTTCCAAATTAAATGAAACCTTTTCCAAATTAAATGAAACCTTTTCCAATTGAAATGAAACCTTTTACAAATAGAATGAAACCTTTTCCAATTGGAATGAAACCTTTTACAAATAGAATGAAACTGTTTCCAAATTAAATGAAACCTTTATTCTTATCCAAGGAAATATAATATTTGCAGTAATTTTAAACCAATATTTGAAAATTAAATCAAAGAATATTAACAAATATTGTTGTATGGCTATGTAATTAACATAAATATTCTTTAAATCGTTGTGATTTTATTTTATATCTTTACTAAATAAAACTAAAACAATAGTAATACAAACTGGGGTATTTCTTGACATTTTAAAAAATAAATATTTTAGAACAATTATTGAATACCCGGTCCTAAATGCGAAATACATATTTGATTTAAAAAATTGTTGATGATAAGGTAACTGCTTATCTTAATGAAGAGGTTCCCGACTTGCAGTTTGTGGGATTTTCAAACCCATGTCCATAACGTAGTTAGAACAATCTTGCCGAGTAAGCTTTTGAATTGAATTTGAATTTTGGAGTTTGTGATCCCTACATGGATAGTCTATAAATTCTGGCGCTCTTAAGAAAAATAATTTAAGTTTTGAAATTTGAGTTTTATTCGGTTGTTCCTGGCTATATTTAAGTAGCAATATATTCTTGGTGATCCTTGAAGTGTTTTCTGGCTGGGTTTTCCGTGTTGCTGCAGTTTTTTTGGCGTTTATTTTGCTGAAGATGCCGTCGCAGTGTATTTGCAATGTCTGCAATGAACATATTGCAAAATCTAAATACAAAATTGGATGCACCGGCTGTGCAAATTACTTCCACTTGGATTGTGTGGGTGTATCTGAAAGTGAGGCTCGAGTTAATAAGGGTCTTAGATATACGTGCATTACATGTATCCGTGCTTCTGGTGGTGATGGTGTGGCTGGTGTTGTTGATCATGGCGCTAGTGTTAGTTCGGTTGCTGGTGTGATGCCTGTTTCTAGTGCTTCTGTTGATAATGGTGCTGCACTTGTTAATGCGGATGCCTTACGTAGTTTGCAGAATGATATGTTATCTACCATGAAACTAAAGATGGATGCTTACATGGCACAGTGTATGCAGGAGTTTAAATCCCAAACAGATGCTCTTTTTGAATTGTACAGTGCTGAATTCTCTGAGGTGAAGAGCAATATCACTGAGCTGAAGCAGTCCGTTTGTGATCTTAAGTTAACTGTCAGTGAAATGAAAAACACTTCTATTAGTGTGGAAAAGAAGTTAATAGACAGAGTCCATGAATTGGAATTATATAATGCTATGCTCCAGCGCAGACTGAATCGATCGAATGTCATTATTAGAGGATTGCCGGACAATATAAAAGACCTTAGAGCGCTAACTGTAAATATTGCTAAGGTTTGTGGGATGCAACTGGTGCCTAGAGATTTGCAGCACTGTTGTTACATATCTGACCGTAGAGCGGTGTTGGTGAAATTTAACTCTGTGCAGGATAGAGATTCACTGATGCGTAATTACTCTAAAAAGGGTCGTATTCTTCTGAAGGAAGTAATTGAGAATTGCATTGTGGAGTCTCGAGTGTTTATAAATGATCACTTAATTAAGTCGACCTCCAAACTTATCTATGCCTGTAGAGATTTGCTTAAAAGGAAGCATATTAGGAAATTTAAGCTGCTTAACGGTGATCAGCCCTTGGTTGAAGTTCTTCTTCCTGATGGAACGAAAACTAGGTTCGAGCAGCAGGAACTTATTAATTTTGCCAATCGATCCCGAGATTCGCAGATGCGGAATGTATTGGATAATGATTGTGGGGCGGTGCAGTTTCCTGTTACATAGCCATGTGATGTATATTTATAATTGTTGATCTCATTTTTCTTAATTTTAATATTATTTTTCTTAAAACAATTATTTTATTTTTTTGAATTGGTATATTCTTTATTGTTTAATTTGTTATTCTTTTATTATTATTTTGATATGCATTCAATGTTTAATCGAACTTTAATAATTATGCTCCCCAGTCTCTTATTTAATTTTTATGTGCCCTGATGTGAATCTAGGGCCTGTAATTAGCGATGCTCAATTCTTTACGCAGAACATTCATTGTGGTGATGGTAAGCTTACGTATGCCCATTTGAACTGTCAAAGCATTCGTCCGTCTAGATTCAATAACAAATTGGATGAGATAAAGTGTCTACTTGTTGGCAGTGGAATTGATTTTTTTGGTGTGACTGAGTCTTGGCTTAACTCAGCTGTCTCATCGAGGTCATTGAGAGTTCCTGGCTATAAGGCTCTTCGTAGTGACCGCATTGGACGTGTAGGTGGCGGTGTTATGTTGTATGTATGTGACAGATTGTCATATAAGGTGGTTTTTAAATCGGATCATTATGGTGTATGCGAGTCTTTGTGCGTCGAGCTGTGTTTCGGTGCATATACGTTGCTTGTTGCCGTTGTATACCTGCCGCATGGAGATGTAGATTCCTTTCGTAGCATTCATGAGGGTATTTTTGATTCATATGCAAATGTGTTTGTCTGTGGTGATTTTAATTGTAACTTATTTAATTCTTCGAAATCTACGTTGATGCGGGGCATATGTAGGTCTCTTGGGCTTTCTATTGTCCACAATTCCAAGCCTACGCACTTTGATCTTGCTCATAGTTCTACCTCGCTGATTGACTATTGTTTGATCAGTGATCCCATGCGGCTGGGCTTTTCCTCGCAGGGGCAATGCCCTAGCATATCTCGCCATGCGCTTATCTTTGGGATGATTGATTTGCCTGTAGTTGCTGAAGAGAAGGTAATCGAGTATCTTGATTTTTGTAATGCGGATTGGATCGGTATTTGTGATTTTGTGTTTAATTTTGATTTTTCTCCTCTGTATCTCACCAGTAACGTAAACAGCCAACTGGCCTTGTTTGAGACGTTATTTCAGAGTTTGCTGTCTTTTGTTCCTCTTGCTACTCGTCATATTAGCCCCAAAAATGATGAGTGGTTGAATTCTGATGTTGTGAAGTCAGCTCGTTCGATTCGGGATTTAGCTTACTTTGAATGGCGCAGAAGGCCTACTGATGACAATAGACGTATATATTGTATCTGCAGAAATCGTTGCAAGGCTGTTATGCGTAATGAAAGAAGAAAATATTATGGAAAGTTGTTCGGTCGTATGAACAGTAGTCAATTATGGAAGTCTCTTAGGTCCTTTGGTTGTCTGGATTGTGGTGATGATGTTCCTTTTATTGATGTTAATACTGTTAATGATTACTTTTGTAATGTTGGCAAATCTAATCCTGGTGTGAGTGTAGGAATTGATGGTGCCTTGGTTCGAGAGTCATTTAGGTTTTACTGCGTGTTTATGGAGGATGTTGAAAGTGCTCTCCGCAAAATTAAGTCTGGAGCTGTAGGTTTTGATGGCATTCCTATTAAATTTTTTAAGAGTGTTTTTCCATACATATCTGTTCACTTTTTGCATTTTGTTAATTGTATTTTTATGACGTCATCCTTCCCGCAAGCTTGGAAGGTGGCTCGTGTGGTGCCTGTTCCGAAGAAAGGGTCTTCATACAGTCAGTCTAACTTGCGTCCAATAAGTGTATTGCCGGCCATGTCTAAGATAGTTGAGCATATTATTAAAGATGCTATTTTGGAGTTTCTTGGTGATCACAAATGCCTGAGTAGTTCTCAGTATGGTTTTCAGCGTGGCTGCAGTACTACGGTACACTTATTATCCCTTACTGATGTTATTCGTGATGTTTTTGATGGTTCTGATGTTGGTCTTCTTGTTGGTCTTGATTTGTCTAAGGCCTTTGATTCAATTGACCACGCGCTGCTTATTCGCAAGCTTAGAGTCAAATTTGGATTTTCCGTTTCGGCCTGTAGACTAATTTCGTCGTATCTGGAGTGTAGATCCCAGTTTGTTGTGCACAAGGGTGTCCAATCTGATGTTGGTCTAATCCGGTGTGGAGTCCCGCAGGGTTCTGTACTGGGCCCATTACTTTTTATTATGTTCATTAATGACATCATGGATTCTGTTACTGCTAGTGATTGTAGTCTCTTCTTGTATGCGGATGACATACATGTATTCTTTAGGAGTGCTGATCTCGCCAGGTTGGAGAATCTTGCTAACACAGCGTTGCAATCTCTCTCTATGTGGATCTCTTCCAATGGTCTTGATATAAACTGGGATAAGACTGAAGCTGTTTTGTTCAATTGTTGTTATGACGGTTCTATGCCTAATATTTGCGTTAGTTCCTTTACTATTAATATTGTTGGTGAAATGAAGTGCCTGGGTGTAATTATTGATGCCAAACTTAGTTTTTCGACCCACATTGATCTTCTGTTGTCCCGTGTGCGATTCCAGCTTAGGAGGCTTTATAGTGTCCAAGCATATTTGCCTCTTGGTGTTAGGGTGAAGGTAGCTATGTCGTTGTTGATGTCTCAGGTTAACTATTGTTTGGAGGTTATTTCGGGCTCTAATTCTGGTCATTTGCATCGGCTCCAAAAGGTTGTTAACTCCATTGTTCGTTATGTATATGGTTTGGGTCGTAGTCATCATGTTTCCCAATTTGTTGTTAAATTTCTTGGCCTATCCTTTTATACTTATGTTGAATATCGTATCCTTTTGTGTTATTATAGAATTATGAGAAATGTTGATTTACCACTGTGTAGTAGGTTTGTGATGTGTAGATCCTCTCGGAACCCTCAGTTGTTGTATCCGAGGTTTTCGTCTGCAATTTGTGAAAGATCATTTGTAGTTAGAGTCGTAAGATCGTGGAATCAGCTCCCTTTGAGCCTTCGTAAGTTTACCTCTTCCACTTTTGCGTATAGGAGGGAATTGTTTGGGCATTTGTCTCGTATTTGATGAAGCTGGCTTTGAAGAAATCGCTGATTACAGGTTGCATAATGGTACTTTGTCTTTTTTTTTAATTTTTGGCTGGGGAGCCATTTTTATTTAAGTTCGTTAGCATTTATGTTATAGATTTATACATATGGAATTTAATGTCTGTGGTTCTGATATTGCTCTTGGGCTCGAGAGGAATATATAGTATATTTATATGTATGGTTCCTTAAGCTTCCTTTCCCCTCCACTTTTCTTAGCAACAGTTAAGTAGAGTGCAGTGGATTGGGGTTCTTGTTTGGAATCTGTTATGTTAGCGGTTTGCATTAAATTTCATTATGTAGAATTTTGTTTTTTGCTGTTATGTATTTTTAATTTATTTAGTTTATTCTTTGTTTGGGTTTTTATTTTTTTTTATATATAAGTTAATATAAGTTATTGGCCATGCTGGCTTTTTTATATTACATTGTATGAAATAAATGAAATGAAATGAAATGAATACTTCGCTCGATTACATCAGCAATGTTATTTTCCATTGAAACGTCACACAGCTCAGCTCTTGCACATAATTTTATTTTTGAAAATGCATTTTCGATTGGATTTAGCATTGTAGAATAAGGCAGTAAGAATTTAAGGTTGCATATTTTGGATTCGATAAAATTTTTTATGTCATGTCGCTTGTGTATTTGAGCGTTATCGATTATCAAGAACGAATTTTCCAACTCTGGATTGATTTTTTTGTTTTTTTTTTTATTTTTTTTTTGTCTTCGAACGTTCCCACGCCTCACTTTCCCACCCCTGCCGACCGAGGGGGCGACCTCCCCTTTCGTAGGGATCACGTACACACCATAATCCGCATCATGGTGGAATGTGAGAAGGGAATAGAAAACCAGCTACAGAATCTACTCCAACAGCCAGTTTATTATTAAGTTGCACTACTCATTTAAAAATACAATTATATTAGATTTTATAAATTCAACATTCTTGCTAAAATCTACATTAGAGTACACAGAATTAAAATCAATACAAATTTTACTGAGTGGATCTCCCATAGAATAATTTGTGCGATGAAAATCTACATGTAATAGTTGATAATATCTACTAGATCGAAAAGGAACATTTATTCTAATACATGAAATTAGGAAATCAGAGGGTATATTACCATTTAATATTTTTAGTACCATCATAGTGTTCAACATAATACGTCTACTTTTTAATGTAGGTAACCGAATTAATTTTAACCTGCTAGTGTAAGAAGGCAATACAAAATCACTATTCCAATGTAAACCCCTCAGTGCAAAAAGTAAGAATTGTTTCTGCACTGATTCGATTTTATCGGAATATATTGCATATTGAGGATCCCATACAACAGAACCATATTCTAATATAGGTCTAACAAGAGACGTGTATAGTTGTTTTGTTATATAAGGATCCGAGAATTCTTTGGCCCATCGTTTTATAAAACTTAATACACCATATGCTTTATTTACCATTGAAATGACATGATTGTTAAAGTTTAACTTTGGATCCATTAAAATACCAAGATCCACGAATGTTTCAACTGTTGATAAAACCGAACCGTTAATATTGTATTGCCTCATCAATGAAGAATTTCTAGAAAAACACATATGTTTACATTTGTTCAAATTTAAATCCATACAATTTAATCTGCACCACTGAAAAAGGTTATTTAAATCATTTTGGAGTAAAATGGATTGTTTCTCAGAATTATAACTTTACATCATCTGCATACATTAACAATTTAGAATGTACTACAGAAGTTGGCAAATCATTTATAAACAATAGAAAAAGAACCGGCCCGAGGTGACTTCCTTGTGGAACACCTGAAGGTACGTTAATCGATTTTGAGAGGCATCCTTCAAACAAAACTAACTGTGATCTATTTTGTAAGTAAGATGATATCCATTTGACTAAGTTTATACTGAAACCCATATTATCTAATTTATATAATAAGAGTTCATGGTTAACCCTATCAAAAGCTTTACTAAAATCTGTATAAATGGTATCAGTTTGATTTCGCTGAACAAATCCCTTTATTACAATTGAAGTAAACTCTATAAGATTTGTTATGGTTGAAAGACCACTACGAAAGCCATGTTGATATGGACTTAAAATGGATTTAATTTTGTGAGAAATAAAAGCAGTAATTAATTTTTCAAACAATTTTGGGATATCACTTAATTTTGCAATTCCTCTGTAGTTTGAGACGTTAGATAGATTACCAGACTTGTGCAACGGTACTATAAAAGATTTCTTCCATATAGTGGGAAAATAACCAAAATTTAAGGAATGATTAAATAGCAACGTAAGAGGCGTTGCTAAAGTGTCAGAACAATATTTGAGAATTATGCTAGGTATACCATCTGGACCTGGAAGTTTAATTGGTTTTAGAGTATGTAAATTTTTAGCAACATCTTGACTTTGTAAAAAAGGCATATATATTTGATCTATTTTGGATAGCTCATAAGGATATGAGCTTATATTTGGACAAACTGCAGATAAATAAGTAGAGGCGAAAAAATTTGCAAAACATTCTGCTATTTCAGAGTTTTTTACAAACTCCTTATTGTTGCATTTCAAAATTGTGGGTTTTGAGGAAACTTTTCTTTTTAAGTTAACAAAGTCATAAAATGACTTAGGATTAGTTTTAAAATTATTTTTGATCTTGTTGAGGTAATTATTATACAATCTACGGGACTCTATGGTATTTTTGGACCTAGCAACAGAATAATTAGCGTAGTCTATAGATGAGGCTGACTTCTTATATTTTCGAAAAAGTTTATTTTTTAAATTTTTCATACTTGATAACTCCCTCGAAATCCATGGATATCTGTCAGAATTTTTAATTCTAACAGTTGGAACACATTCAGAAATAAATTTATTTAGAGTATTATAAAATTTATCTATTATAAATTCAAAATCTGTGTGATTCTTACATTGACATGCAGTTGTCAAGTTTACTGATGAAATAAGAGAATTAAGCTTTCGAAAATCTGCTTTTTTATAGTTAAGAATATTTTTAAATGAGTCACATGAACTTTCGTTAATTGTAGAATTATGGCTCATGGTTATATATAATGTTGGATGATGATTATCTTCTGGAGTACATATAGCAGGAATTCGAATTAATTCAAAAAATTGTGTAAAATTTACAAATACTAGATCAAGGATTCTGTCATTACAATTTAAAATATTATTTATTTGAAGGAGATTAATTTCACAAAATCGATTAACAATATCAAATGTATTTTGGTTTACATTTGCTTCAGATGTCAACGGCGTTAAACTTTCTGAGTCTGGCAATGACTTTCCAAAAGACTTTCTATAAATAATTTAAATCTGTCTGAATTGACACTGGAATTAGAAATTTTTGTGTGATTGGGGTATCCCCAATATTTATTGATCGTTGTTGGGGTATCCATTTTGTAAAGTCTTGAGCATATTTTTGTCTCAAGCCTAATGTTCTGGAGTCCTGATAATTGGGAATCTGAAGAAGAATCTATAAACTCGCCATGTATTGCAGGTGGAAATGCTCCAGAACCTTCCAAAGCTACATCTACAAGACCCCGAAACAAATTGGGTCAGTATAACAAAATAATAAAATACCTGAAATTTTTATTATGTAAATTGTATGAAGAGGGTAGAACAATTTCCGAGACTGCAAATTTAACCTGCATAAAAGTAAGTTCAGCAAAAGCATTAATAAGAAGATACAAAAAGAAATTCTGGAAGGAAAATAAGCGTGGAGGAAATATAACTTAATTTTTGACACCACAAGTTTTAAGTCTGATCGAGTTATATCTAGAAAGTCAACCTGGAATTACCCTCAAAGCCATAAAAACTAAACTGTTGAGAGAAAATGATATAATTATTTCCACAAGCTCCATAGAAAATGGATTACGGAAATTTAAAAATTACTTTGAAGATGGCCTCTAGTGAAATAGAACTAATGAATGACTCCAGAACATTAGGTTGGAGACAAAAATATGCTCAAGACTTTACAAAATGGATACCCCAACAACGATCAATGAATATTGGAGATACCCCAATCACACAAAAATTTCTAATTCCAGTGTCAATGCAGACAGATTTAAATCATTTATAGAAAGTCTTTTGGAGGAAATCAATCCAGAGTTGGAAAATTCGTTCTTGATAATCGATAACGCTCAAATACACAAGCGACATGACATAAAAAATTTTATCGAATCCAAAATATGCAACCTTAAATTCTTACTGCCTTATTCTCCAATGCTAAATCCAATCGAAAATGCATATTCAAAAATAAAATTATGTGCAAGAGCTGAGCTGTGTGACGTTTCAATGGAACATAACATTGTTGATGTAATCGAGCGAAGTATTCAAAAGCTTACTCGGCAAGATTGTTCTAACTACGTTATGGACATGGGTTTGAAAATCCCACAAACTGCAAGTCGGGAACCTCTTCATTAAGATAAGCAGTTACCTTATCATCAACAATTTTTTAAATCAAATATGTATTTCGCATTTAGGACCGGGTATTCAATAATTGTTCTAAAATATTTATTTTTTAAAATGTCAAGAAATACCCCAGTTTGTATTACTATTTTTTTAGTTTTATTTAGTAAAGCCATACAACTATATTTGTAAATATTCTTTGATTTAATTTTCAAATATTGGTTTAAAATTACTGCAAATATTATATTTCCTTGGATAAGAATAAAGGTTTCATTTAATTTGGAAAAAGTTTCATTCTATTTGTAAAAGGTTTCATTCCAATTGGAAAAGGTTTCATTCCAATTGGAAAAGGTTTCATTCTATTTGTAAAAGGTTTCATTTCAATTGGAAAAGGTGTTATTTAATTTGTAAAAGGTTTCTTTAATTTGGAAAAGGTTTCATTTAATTTGGAAAAGGTTTTATTTAATTTGTAAAAGGTTTCATTTAATCTGGAAATGCTATATATATATATTCGAGTATGATACAATGACTTGATATAAGGGCCCTTTAAAGGCCTATAAAATCTGTTTGAAAAATATTTTTGTTTTTTTTTTTTGGTTTTACGTTTTTTCATATGAATTCACATGCTATTGTGTTTTGTTAAGATTCAAATAGTAAGATTTCACTTTTCTCTGTTCTTTATGTCAATTTTTATAAATGTGGATGTTTATTTCCTACTGCGAATAATTGAAATAATGATGAGGTCATACAATTACCATTAAAGGTTTTGTATATGGTCATATACTTAAACATTTACAATTGTGGTAATTGCACACTTTGACATTAGCAAAACAAAATAGAAAAAAGAAAAGAAAGTTATACAAGTTCTTCCTAAGTGACAAGTGAGAAATCAAAGGCAAAACATAGCCATTGTGTATACTACAATAATATTTTTATATATCTATCTTTTCTATATATATGTATAATTTGGACAAATGTTTATTTGTCCTTTTCTAACATCAAAATTTGAAATATTCTAAAAATATTAATAAAGTCAATTTGAAAATATCCACAGTCTGATGACCACACTATTGTATGCTGTAACGCCGTCATAAATTAAATATTGAAAATAATCCTTTTTAGATCGAATTCGATTGTCTTGTCAATTTTAATAGGTCTCGAAATTCACTTGGCTTCCAGAAGCCCCAAAAAGGTTATACACTGCTAAACTGTAGATTCAAACCAGGATTACAGCTTGCTGGTTGGCTTGGATTTGTATCGAATTTACCGAAACAGTCAGTGACAGTCTGGCAATGAGGAATTATCCTTTCGGCTGATGGGAATAGGAGATGAATATTTCTCATTGTTTTTATTTTAACTACGCAATAATCACTTCTCTGATAAATTCCTTTACATATAACGAAAACAAGTTATCAGTTATTCATTAGCAAATCTTATTCATTTGTTTTTTGAATTGTATGTGGATTGAAAAAAGTAACACCCAAACACCGGTCATTTTGTTTACTTTTGTCTATTTTACGCTTGTTTGCTAATTTCGTACATATACATTTTTTTAAACAGTAGCAGCAGCAACAGCAGTATAAAAGCCAATATCACAAAAATAACAAAAGAAATCGAACGTCTTTAAACTTGACTCTGATTCATCCACCTTAATATATATATATATATATATTGTGAATGCGGTTATATAGCCAAACAAACTAAAATTAATATTCACTTGAATTGAATGGCATACAAAATATATTTGTAATCTTCTTCATATGCGTCAGCTTTAGCTATGGTGGTAATAATAAATATAACAATTAGAAATGCACGTTGTTGTCTTATTAGCGTTTTATACTCTTTTCGAGTAATTCGATAGCTTCAATTAAAAACAACTCGAGCATAAATCATAATAATTGTCTTAAAGAGATAATGAATTTCTGAGGATCCCTTTTTTCAAAGCCAGGTTATTTGGTGGACCTTCGTTCTTATGATATCAATAATGAATGCAAATATACAGTTTTTATTTAAATAAAAAATTTGGTATTTCTCATCAACTTGTAATCTCTTAGCTAGTGGGTCGAATCAAATCTAAAACGACAATATTAGCAAAAATGTTAATTTTGATTAACAAGCATTTATCGTTTTTTTTTCGTTGTATCAAAGAATAGAACTTGTCACTAATTCTTTTGGTTTGTATATATTATTTATACGTATTTATTTACACAACAACATTCACTATCATCGACGCTTTATCATCATTTTTTGATCACTACCTCAATTTATTTTTTATTATCGTAAAACTAAATTGAGCGATAAGTTTTGAAAGAATAGTTAATGAGCCACTATGTCTTTTTATGGAATTTATTTCATAATATGTTCCATATAATTATTTGGGTTACCGGTCAATTTTCTTTGTATGTTGGTTGATTGTTCTTTATATCATAAAATAATAAAACCTCATTCTAATAAATAGACAAGCGTATAATTTTCTAAGGTAGATGTGTGAAAAAATGATATTTGACATAATTTTGGAATTATTTTGCTGAATCATAATAAGTGATCGTCATAGAAAAAGTGAACGTTGAGAAGATACAATGTATTTGTTAAGATGGTGTGTTAAATATGTTTGTGATATCAGAACATAGTCTGAGCGATTCAAACAAAAGTGTGTGAAATAGAGATAATGTTCTGTGCTGAGTATGTTCTATCCAAATTTATATTGTTTTTCAACTTAGAGGTAAATTAATAAGCTGAGCAGAAGGAGTGGACCTATAAGTTCGAAAAAATATAACTTGATATGCTTGCAACGAATATTATAATATACATACTAAGATTCAATCGTGGTTATATTCCTCCAACCAGTCTAATACAGCGTGGTTCAAATAAAAATTGGGAATATTTCTAAACGCCTCGTTTTTAATCGTATCAAAGTAATAATACCCTATTAGGCTTAAAGTTGAGGTTATTCATTAGTTCTTATTTAGTACAGTTTAAGGCCTCTATATATTACAATGAAGTATATAAAGAAATGCAATTAAATAAACCTAGAGAATAGAATAAAATTAAAACCGATCAACGAAGTTGTAGTAGTCAAGGCTATAACAAGTATTTCTTACTTAGTTGACTTGTGAAAGAACATTTGTTCTATAAGCCGAGCTTATAAAAGATTTCCAGGCGCGTCGATCTTGTGCTTAGTTCATCCAATTCGGAGGACCATGTTCCGAGATGTTGTCTTCTTCTTGATATTTCCATCGAATTCGTGGCATTCCCCTCGCTTTTCTCAGTTGGCTCGCTTTTATGTGCCTTTCGATGTGGAATATTCTCATCCATTCATACAACATGACCTAGCCAACTTAGTCACTACAGCTCGATACGTTTGACTATGTCGATGTTCTAGAATATGTGGTACAATTTATGATTCATTCGACGGCGATATTCACCGTCAACGAAGATCGGCCAATAGATCTTTTGGATAATTTTTCTCTCAAACACTCCAAGAGCTGCCTCATCTGCTTGAGAAATTACCGATGCTTCTGATCCATACAAAAGCGCTTGTAGAGTGTGAGTTTGGTCTGGCGAGAGGTGGTCTTGTTTCTGAATTGCTTACTTAGACCATATAAGCATCTGTTGGCCAACACTGGCTGTTACCGCTCGTAATGTCGATGTAATCGGCGTAGGCGAATAACATTTATTGTTTGGTATACATAGTGCCACTTCTGTTCACATTTGCATCTCACATGACCTTTTCCAGCAGAATGTTAAAAAGATCACACGACAAACTGTCACATTGTCTGAATCCTGTTCGGTATTAAAGGGCTCCGACAAATCCTTTCCGACTTTAACTGCTGGCCTTGTGCCAGTTAAAGTTATCCTGCATAGCCGTATTAATTTAGCAGTAATGCCAAACGCAGACATGGTTTTAAACACCTCAGAACGGATAGGGCTCTCAAATGCGGCTTTATATTCGACGAATAGGTGAAATGTGTTTTTCGTTGTTTTTTCAGGATTTGGGGCAGAGTGAAAATCTGGTCAATCGTGGATTTGCCAGGTCTAAAGCCGCATTGGTATGGTCCAATTATGTCATGTCAGTCGTTCACACAGCACGCTGGATAGCACTTTAAATGCGATGGAAAGGAGACTTATTCCTCCATAGTTGGCACATATCGTATTGTCTTTTTTTGTGCACGGGGCACAGGATGTTGAGATTCCAATCATTGGGCATGGTGCATGCTCTTGACCAGCATCTAACCACCGGCCTTGAATAGTTCGGCTGGTAATCCACAGGCTGTTTTATTATTCTTCAGCCGATTAATTGCTATTCTGACCTCATTTTGGCTGTGGTATACAATCTATATAGGTATCCACCTTCATCTCTACAGGAGGATGTGCCTGAAACAAAGCCTTCGGTTTGGTTTTTAACTCGTTGGTAAAATTTCGTTCTGACTCCTGTACATCTCGATTTGCTCTCGCTCACGTTTTTCTTCTTCTTTTTTCTGATAATACTGCTGCCGCGAAGTCAACCTTATGCCGTTTTCTGATGTTTCTTCATGGAGGCTGAATTTTCCGATTTTTGCATTAAAATCTCCTATCAGAATTTTAATGTTATGGCCAGATCAGCGGACATATGCGGTTTCTAGGCACTCGTAGAATATGTCTTTGATCTCCTCATCTTTGTCTTCGGTCGGAGCATGGGATGAAAAATAAGACAGATCAGATGTAGAAGAACTTCTCTTTTATACGGATTATAGCAATTCGCTCATCTACTGTAGAGAATCTGGAGACGAGGTGTTTAATTCTCCTGTTAACCATAAATCCGCAGGCAAATGCATGTCTCGTTTCATGGCAGCAGTGCGTAATCGTTTGATTTACTTACGCTTGTCCCTTTACATCGCATTTCCTTCTTGAAAACAACTACCAATGCGAAACTGCGCTTGTAATGATATTGTTTGCGTTGGAACACTTCAAGTACTGGTTCTAAAAGATACTTTATTACACATGATATCTTGGAAGATCATTTTCGAATTCATTTGATTTAGAATCAATATAATTTATAATTTTAAAAAAAGATATAAAATATTGAAAATGTTCAGATTCTGTAAATAATATTACAATAACCTAACTCTTTTGTAGATGTTTTCTGTGGGGCATTGCCCTAAAATAGAAAGCAAATCAACAAAAATCACACGCTTCTTCAAATATTATTGGTTTTGTGGTGTAGTCATTTATGTAGATTTGCCACAGTATTTTAAATGATGTCTTAGCTTGTGGAAATGAAGACGACGACAACAACACCAATAATAATTAATAATACCGATATCTTGAAACTGGGAAAAGTCAAGAAGAACAGCTTAAATGTGTTAACGACTTTAAAACAATGTTTGTGTGTGTATGCACACAGAATTGTTCAGGAGAAAACTAAACAAAGAAAAAAACACGGAAAAAGAAACTACCAAAGAAAGAACGGTGGCGATAAGGTAATCAACGTAGGCAAAGTTAATGAAAGGTGCGACTACAACAATCTGCTGGGTGACAGACATGTAAAATGCGCAATCGCACAGAATACAAAAAACACAACAATCCGCAGTTTATGTGAACTTCAAGAAGCATTCAGACAAAAACACACACACTTGCATATATATTTATGTTGACTTAACAGTCACAGTCAAATAAACTACAAATTCAAATTAAGCTTAAAGTAAAACCTTCATGGCCACAGATTTACTAACTCTACCTGGCTGGGTTCTCCCTGTATGCATTATCGCTTTCTACGACAACGACAACAACAACAGCTAGATGAATAATAACATACCTACAAGAATTCCCCCATCCATACCAAGAAATAATTTAGTTTTGTAAACTGAAGAAAACAAAAGAAAACGTAAAAGTAGAAATAGAGACAAATAAAAAAACAGGCAAACCAGAAAAAGAAATTATCCAAACGCAGTTATGTTACTAATTGTGGTTTCATATGCGGTCTGTACAAATATAACTGGAGAGAGAAGAAATATTCACATTTATGATGTGATATTTTTAAGCATTCGTTGTGTTTATTACCACCACAATACTCAGAACATGTGTTGTTCTTTGATTGTTGTTGCTTTTGTTTTAATGTACCCCAGAGGGGGTCAACATCCAGAAATCGTGTTTTCTATTGGTGCTGTGTAACCTTAGAAATTGTAATTGTGATGCAATATTTATTATTCCCCATTGGAATTAGTGGATGGTTTAGCTTTGAAATATACACACATTCAATATTTTGCAAAAATGCCGTCAAAAGAGTAAATAAAGTATTTATATAGAACAAAAAACTTATTTAGTTTGGAGCTTCAATTTGTTTCAAGAATCCAAAGTAAGGATAATTGGTATCATTTTTCTATTAATTTCTATTTTTGTGATATATTACTTAGCTGGCTTATGACAAAAGGGTTGTTCCCTAAGCCAATATAAAAAAAGAATTCCAAGCCTGTCGGTCTTGTGCGCATTTCATCCAAAATGAAAGACCATTTTCCCAGATGTTGTCTTCTACTTGATCTTTCCATCGGATTAGTTGCCTTCCTCTTCTGCATGAACCATCAGTTGGCTCGCTTTTATATGCCTTTATCCATTCTCACAACATGACTTTGCCAACGTTGTTGCTGCAGCTCGGTACGTCTGACTATGTCGATGTTCGAGAATATATGGTTCTCATTCGACTGCAATATTTACCGTCGACGCAGATCGACACATAGATCTTCCGTAGAATTTTTCTCTCAAACACTCCAAGAGCTGCCTCATCTGCTTGCGTAAGTACCCATGCTTCAGATCCATACAACATCACGGGTAATATCAGCGTCTTGTAAAGTGTGAGTTTGGCGAAAGGTGGCCTTGCTTTTGAGTTGCTTACTCAGACCATAGTAGCATCTGTTGGCCAACACTATTCTCCTTCGGATTTCAAAGATGATGTTATTAGATGTTTTATGGCGGTACCGCGGTATATAAAATCGTTCACTAATTCGAAACTGTAGTTTTCAAGTTTCACAGTTGGTCCGAGTCTACTTGGCGTTTTGCGCGTTGATACCATGAGCTTGGTCTTTTCGCCATTTACTGCCAGTGCCACTTTGGCTGTTACGGCTCGCAATGTTGGACCCATTATGTCGACGTCGTCGGCGTATTTGTTGTTTGGTGTACACAGTGCCATTTCTGTTCCCATTTGCATCTCGTATGACCTCTTCCAGCATGATGTTAAACAAGTCACACGGCAAACTGTCACCTTTTCTGAATCCTCGTTCGGTATTGAAGGGCTCCGACAGGTTCTTTTCCAACTTTGACTGCTGACTTTGTGCCAATTAATTGTAAAATTCATATTTTTTGTCATTGCAGATAATGTCGATCATGAGGAAGCCAAAAAATTGTTCCAAATTAACTACAGTCATGTGTACTTCATATTATACGACACATTTATCCAAGCGGAGGCGAATTTAAAACAAAAAGGTAAGATTATATTCTTTTTTGGCATTGGTATTAACATTGCATATAAAAATACTCTAGATATTATAAAATTGTTGGTCCTATTAACACACATATGGACATGCATCAATGGTGACAAGTTGCGTGTCCTAAGACAAATTTTAGAATGTGCGGTATACACTTAAGACTCGGCCGGTTGATTATATAAACGAACCAAATGAAAGGGCTATGGATTTAACGACTCTTCCCCATTTCCAATTTATGTATGTCGGTACTGACGAGTCTAGATGGGGGAGTTCTACCAAACTTATACTAAAAGAGTAAAGTGATACTGACTGATTGACTGACTGACTTAACGATTCATCAACGCCCAGACGAAACGGCCAGAGCTAGAATCTTGAAATTTGGCGTGAAAGTCAATCTTGGTTCAAAGGTGTCAGATAAGGCTGGGTTTTTAAAAATTTGTACTAGAATGCACGAAACGTACTAAAAAGTACTAAATGTGGTAACATTTGTATTGGGCGAACCGGTAGAGCTAGATCTCTTAAATTTGAAATGGGGGACATTGATGGATTGTAGCAAAGGAATTTTTGGACATTTGAACTATAAGTATCCGAAAAGTACAGGTACAATTTCGTAACATGTGAATGAATAGAGCTAAAAACTTGAAATTTGTAATGCGAATTAAGGTTGACAAGTAAGTTCGATATAAGAAGATGATTTTGACAGCATGTACTCATGTATACGAAAAGCGCTAAACTGTACTAAATTTGGTAAAATTTGAATTTGGAGAAATATATGAAGATGAAATGCTGAAAATTGAAATAAACGTAGCGATAGTTTTTGGAAATTTGTACCTAAGTGTACGAAATGCACTAGATGGTAGAATTTCGATTTGAGGGAACCGGTAGAGCTGGAACAATGAAATTTGGAAACTGCAATGTAGAATTGTGGTATGTCGCACTTATGTGTACTAAATTTGGTACAATTTGAATTTTGGGTGAACCAATAGAGCTAGAATCCTGAAATTTGGAGGTTAGATCACTGATTGGGGTATGTAGGAATTTTTGAAATTTCTATTAATGTGTACTAAATTTGGTACAATTTGGATTTAGGTGAACCGATAGAGATGGACACTGAAATTTGGAAATAAGATTATTGTAGGGTTGGGGGTATGGATGAAGTTTTGGAAATTTGTTTGTTTAGTTTTGAAATTCATGCTAATGTATCAAATACTATAAGAGTACGAAAGTAATATATGGTACCAAAATTATGTTCTATAAATGGGTGTGAAGATAAATTGGGCAATTTAAATTGGATATTTAACAGAGTGGAAGTTAACAGAACTCTGTTAACTCATTAACAGAGCTATATTAAGAGTTACATAGTGATGAGTGCGAAGATAAATTGGATTTTTTAGATTTTATTATTTTGTTTTGTATTTATAGCACATATATGATAATAAAATAAAAAATCACCTTCCCATAAGATCTCAACATTATTTAAACAAAAATCAGAGACCTACTTAAACTAAATACAACCGATAAAATATATTAAATCGAAAATGTAGCTCAGGCTAAAACGACTAAAGCAGCTACGTTATAAAAGATGGGCGGATGAAACTGGGCTTAAATGGAAGGTCTCGAGGAGTACTTTAAGACCATATACCGGTTATATATTATACCAGTTATATATTATATAACTGGTATATGGGCTTAAAGTAGGGGAGAGGGGGGCACCTTTGAACGTGGGGCACCTTTGAACAGCGCCCATAAATTCTTGGTTTATTATTTTTCCGATCCGCAACCACATTTTTGTATATGGCAATCTTGTTCTCTATATTCGTAAACCACTTTGGCTTGCTTTTTCAGTTGTCGAAATATTGTGCATGGGTGACCATGTTTTCTCAGTGTCATTGTAAACTTGTATTCATTTGGTTGTAAAGGCGCAGGAAGAATTCTGTAATAGTTTTCTTTCGTCAAACAAATTTTTTGCATTCCAACAATCATTTCAAACATAACTAATGTAATTTCTTTCATATATATTTATTACAAAAAAAGTTATTTTAAATTTCCGTAAAATGTCATGGATGTGGCACCTTTGAACGTGCCCATTAAACTCGAGTAAAAAAAGGAGTTTTTAACTTTTGGCTTCGATTTCTCAAAATTTCAAATGGGCTAATAAGATTACGAAATTAACTGTATTTTTCACCATATTAATTTTTGTTTTTAAGGGGACCCCCCCCATTCTCGGGGTCAAAATTTTTGTTGATACAATTCGAATCTACACTGATTAAAGAATGTCTCTACAAAATTTCAAGTGAAAATCTCAAGAACTGTTGAAGATATATCCGATTTATTGTGTCAGCATCAAGTGACGGCTGAAGGGCTTCTCAAACTTTAAACGCGTTTTTCTTAAACATTTTTTTGCGAATGGCGGGCACGATAACTCAAAAACTAATAATCCAATCGGTTCCAAATTTTGCAACGTTTCTCTGGGAGTGTATAGCTCTCGTATGAACTAGGATAAAGCCAATCGGTGAAGATCTTCCTTATTTTTTAACTTGGTTTTTGGTAAAAAATCCGCGATTTTTCAAAAATATTTTTTCAAAGGGCCACCATTTTCTTAATTTTAGAGCGAAGTCAATAATCCTAGTTCATACGAGAGTCAGACATGTACTCTTTCTAACACCGTTGGAATTTTCGGATTCCGATGTTCCAGTGAGGAGTTATCATGCCCGCCATCAAAAATAAGGACTTTTCTTTAATTACAAAAAACAATAACAAATTTTTTTTGTAAATTATTTTTCTTCTCTTTTAAATCTTCAATTATATATGTGCAAAGTTACAAACCTTAACAAGCATTGGTATTGATTTACCAGCCCATTGAAAATCTTGAAAAAATAAAATCGAGAATGGGGGGGGTTCCCTTAAGTCATTTTATGTTTTAATAACTTTTGATCTAATTTTTTTAAATATCGAACATTTTTTATATATTTTTAATGAATTCATGCATTTCTGATATGTATGAATAAAATACATACATATTCGAACATAAACACTGTAAAAAACCATGTCGTTCAAAAATGCCAACCCCTGTTCAAAGCTGCCCCCCTGGGGGGGCATTCATCCGCCCTCTTTTATAACGTAGCTGCTTTAGTCGTTTTGGCCTGAGCTACATTTTATTTAGTTTAAGTAGGTCTCTGATTTTTGTTTAAATAATGTTGAGATCTTATGGGAAGGTGATTTTTTATTTTATTATCATATATGTGCTATAAATACAAAACAAAATAATAAAATCTAAAAAATCCAATTTATCTTCGCACTCATCACTATGTAACTCCTTAATATAGCTCTGTTAATGAGTTAACAGAGTTCTGTTAACTTCCACTCTGTTAAATATCCCATTTAAATTGCCCAACTTATCTTCACACCGATGTTCTATAAGATAAACAAGTAACTGAGGTGGTACTAAAATTTTAATTATTGTCAATAAAGGTGTGGGCGTTTGTTGGTAAGCTCTTCTGACATATGCAGTTCTCTGTGCAAACAAAGTAAAATATTTGATATGTTTAAATAATCCTATATCCATGTGCTAGTAATGTTATAATGTGCTAGTAATGTTATAATTATCCACATGTAATTGACACACTGGAGCGTCATATACACTTTCGGTATTATTGGTTGTAGATCCGGATAGGACAGTTCGGGGATCCGTTTGGTGGAAAAGTCAGTTGTTGACTTGCTAGTGCGGTTTATTTTTTCCGGTTAATAATAAATAATGAATGCAAATATAAAATGATCTACTGAACATTTAATATAAAACTCTAAAGGCATGATTTATATATATACAGTGGTGGTCACAGAATTAAAACATTTACTGTGGTAAACATTTTTTGATCAGCCCTCGATTAGTTTGAATTATTTTTGAAATTTTTTTAATTCAGAACACTTCGGTATACCGCAATTAAGAGATTTAATGTGAAAATAGAAAATTATTGCATGCAATTTTTCCATAAATAACGGTTTTTATGAAAATACATCGACTTTGAAGTGGCCATATAATTAAAACATTGTGTGGGATTTTTACTTTACTGCATTTTTTGAAAATATTTTTAGAAATGCTCTTTAATTTAGTTAAATTATGTAAAATAAGCACAGTTAAAATCATTTACAGATAAAACTTTTTGAAAAAATCTGTAAAATCTATCAAAATTGCCAAAAATTTGTACAGTACACTCAGATAAGTACATTCAGATAATCACCCTTATTATAGACACCAGAAATTGCTAGAATTAGTAGAAAACAATAAATAATTCTCAAAATAAATAAATATTTGAAATAAAAACTAAAAAATGGGAATTAACCTAAAGGAACGATTCAATTTCAATAGCCTTTACTGAAGAAGGATGGAATATTTTTGCGGTATGTGAGAAAAAATCGATTGATATTGGTATTTATTATATCAAATCGACTGTTCGAGTAGTACAGAATATATTTTACCAAAAAATATATCTTGTCAGAACAGAACGAACAGAGATCAACGCCTAGGTTGACGAGTAAAAGTTTCTGGCACACAGCAGCATTTTTGATGTTCAACACAAGACTTCAAATATTTGTCAAACTGCACAATTTTTACTTCCTTGATACGTAAATAGATTAAGTGGAAGTTACTCGATTCAAAAAATATTATTTTGGAAAAATATTGTCATGTTCAATAGATTTTAAGTGTCATGAATTGACCATCAAACATGCTTCTGTGTGCCAGAAACTTTTACTCGTCAACCTAGGCGTTGATCTCTGTTCGTTCTGTTCTGACAGATATATTTTTTGATAAAATATATTCTCTACTACTCGAACGGTCGATTTGATATAATAAATACCATTATCAATATATTTTTTCTCACATACTGCAAAAATATTCCGGCCTTCTTCAGTAAAGGCTATTGAAAATGAATCGTTCCTTTAGGTTAATTCCCATTTTTTGAGTTCTTATTTAAAATATTTATTTATTTTGGGAATTATTTATTGTTTTCTACTAATTCTAGCAATTTCTGGTGCATTCGGACCTTTATTTTCTATAATAAGGGTGATTATCTGAATGTAAGTTGTACTGTACAAATTTTTTGGCAATTTTGATAGATTTTACAGATTTTTTCAAAACTTTGTATCTGTAAATGATTTTATCAGTTCTGATTTTACATAATTTAACTAAATTAAAGAGCTTTTCTAAAAATATTTTCAAAAAATGCGTAAAGTAAAAAATCCCAAACAATGTCTTAATTATATGGCCACTTCAAAGTCGATGTATTTTCATAAAAACCGTTTTTTATGGAAAAATTGCATGCAATAATTTTCTATTTTCACACTAAATCTCTTAAGTGCTATATATCGAAGTGTTCTGAATTAAAAAATTTTCAAGAATACTTCAAACGAATCGAGGGCTGATCAAAAAATGTTTACCACAGTAAATGTTTTAATTCTGTGACCACCACTGTATATATATATATATATATAGAAATATTTTATTTGGACCAAAAATGTATTATAAACATAATTATTTATGTAAATAGTTTCTGAAATATATTTTTAAATCTACTTCTACATATAAATTCATACATAATTATTTCAATTACTATTACAATATCTTCTGTTAATGTATTGTGTATTTTTCTATTTATATTTTCAAATGCAAAACACATCCTTGCTATTGGTCTTTGTGCGTGTATGTGTGTTTGTGTTGTAAAACAAAATATATAAATCCCCAAATCCTAATCAAATCAAATTTGTGTTGTGTTGTTTTTAACGCAAAACTATTTTTCTTTCAATTCGAATCCACAAACGAAAATACGCACTATCGCTACAACAAATATGTTGAATACAAAACAAAAAAATGCGAATATAAATTTTGACAAAAAATATGTATTGAAAATATCGCAGAACTTCCGTTTCACATTGGTAAGTTTCACTCTTGTTTTTTTTGCTTTCTTTTTTCTTCTTTCGCATTTAGAATTGATTCTGCAATGGTACAATGTATAATAAACTGGATTTTTTATATTTTGAGAAAGTAAAATATTTTTAAATGTTTAAATTATGAATTTATTTTGCAAACCTTTTGCTGCTGGACTTAAACATTAACTAAAACCTTGTACCATTCAGCAAATAATCAATCAGTATCGAAAACAGAGAAGCAAAATTAAATAGATAATCACATCAAAAAACATCTCTAGAAATAATTGCGATACTATGCCATTCATCGTTTGTTTTGTGCTTTTTGTTATTGTTATTCATTTGTTTGTTATTGTTTGTTGTTCTTTTCTTCATCATACACCTACCATCCAGTTCTAAATTAATTCCTATCATTCCTGTGTTCCTAGCTTCCCCTATATATTAAACAAATTTCAAATTCACATCATCCAAGCAAAGACGTCATTCAAAATTTGCATGATTTCCAGTATGTTGTTTTTTTAGTTTGTACTTTTTCGCATTTTCAGAAACATTGCAGTTCGAAATTCATTATTTTACTCAGCATCATAATAATATTATTATTTAGTATGAATTTCATATATGCGTCTAGTAATTGTTTTTATAGTTTTGTAATTAGTTATGCATACCTACATGTGTATGTTTTTTTTCTTGTTTCAAAATAATCATATGCTCAATTATTTCCATTCGATTTAGTTCACAAAGCCCATCGAGAAGAGTTGGATGGTTCGCTATGGCTGTTGGAAAAAATACTATGTCTGCTGCCCGAGTTTCTGGGTCGACGATGGCAGTGTCATTCTTTAAGTCGGATCATGGGCAAATTATTACATTTGGGGAATTCGCCGAAATTGCGCAAAGAAGGTGTACGGTAAGTAGGAGTGAAAATAAATATTAAAAATTAGCTAATTCTCAATTTTTTACTTACATATTTAACTTTATTTGTTATCTCATCAATATCTAATTTTCTCTCTCTCTCCTATTTAACAGCTACTTCCTTCTTTGGTATCAGGCATTGGGTGAAAATGCTCCCGCCTATGTACATAATATGTATGCCGATTTAATACCGGGTCTCATAGTGCCCCAAAAAGGTTTACAAGGTCCCGATGTTGAATTCAGTCCTGGTGATTTTATAAATCATCCAAATATGAAAGTGGAAGGAGGCATAACGTCCGTGTTTCATGACAGTTATTCCCATCCGGTACAGAGCTCAGAGTTGGTAGCTCTGTTACCACCGTCGTCAAGTGAGAAATCTCAACCACCTGATCCTCGTGATGGTTTGGAAATTCTACTCAATAGCATGGTGCAGACAACGGCATGTCTTAAATGGAGTGACAATCACGCTCAAAAGGATCACAAAGCATTTGCTTTTTTGCTGCAACGCTTCAAGGAAGTTTTTCTACCAGTATTTAGTCCGAATTTTGATTTTACGATGTCGGTGTATGAGCCGCGTTTGGAATTGCCAGTTATGCGGTCGATAAACAAAAAAGAAGAGGTAATGGCCTCCTGTGTGGTGGTACTGATCAACTGGTTGTCACGGTTCACCCACGAACGCTTGCTGCAACATCGCTTGGACAGTGTCCACATAGCTGAGGCAGCGGATCATATGCGTCTGCATGCTTATCAACAGGGCCTAATTGTGCGCGATGTCCTTTACTCTACACGAGAAAATGTCAACTTCATCCATGAAGTTTATCGGCAAGCATTCTTACTGAACTTTACAACGAAAGCACAAATCGATGCTATACGATGTTCCATTGCTGTGTATAGAGATTGGATGACCGGCAATACTCCTCCACCCTTTTTATTGGAACCCGAAGATACAATGGGCACGGCAACTCAGCAGCAGCAACAGCAACATAATAGTCGAGAAAACGCCGGAGGTACTCCTAAGGCGAATGTGCGCATGAGAAATCCTTCGTATGTTGGAGCCATGGCCAAGGATAATGTGGGCGTGAGAGCTGGTCTGCAGAATATTCTCCAGATATTTGTAACAAATGCAGCAAATGTGTTTCTGGTCAATACCAGCAACCTCAATATATACTTTCCCGCAAAGTCCAGGGAGTATCGCACCACTCCTCTGCAGGAGCAAACTGAAGTTTGCAAAAAAGTTTTGAGTGTGTATCGCACAATGGTTATGAACACGCCTATGGAACCAAGGACTTGGGAGCAACTATTGTTGGTTTTATTGCAAGTAACATCGGTGGTGCTGCAGCAACATCCCCCTACCGCGTCAAAAAGTTCCAGTTTGGGTGGTATATTGGGTCAAGCCATTTTCCAAACATTGATTGTAACTTGGATACGTGCCCACACCAATGTGCCGGTAAATGTTCAACTTTGGGAGAAGTTTCTGGTTGTTCTCACATCATTGACCTATCGCGAAGAATTGATCATCGAATGGGACAAGACAATTCAAACGCTGACCAGGGTGTTTTCGCGATATGTCTATTCACTGAATTTACAAGATTTGCCCTTGGATAGATTGGCCGAATCGAAAGGAAAGCGCAGGCGCATAGGCGTTTGGCAACAAACGTCTTCAGTATCCAATGGTTCGGTACCCAAGGAGCGGGAAACAAAAGATAGCCAACAACATGAACGTGTCTCAAATGCTAGTCGTTCAGAAGAGAATTCACAGACAACCTTATTGCCAAGCGGGCGAAACAGTGCGAATTTAGGCAACGTTCAGAAGATGGGAAGTAGCACGCACCGTTACCCGGTTACACCCATCTTGAGTCGCAGTTACAGCGAGGGCAGTTTAGCTTCAATGGCTCGTACATCACGCATACGCCGAAAGCCCAGGCACCAAAAACCACACCAAGCCATTGTTGAAGCCCCGCCTAATTTATCCACGAGTGTGGAGCACTCTCTCAATACGATGACACAACAACAAAACTCAAATACTCCTGAACTGATGCAGAATGTGCAATTGACATGCCCTGTTAGTATGGCTAGCAATGATATGCGAAGAGCCATGTCCTTGGACTCTCTGTCCACGCTGAAAAGGTCGCGTAAAACAAAACGTCTCAGACGGACCACAAATAACGAAGATGAAATGGATGATTTGGAAGCTGGGGTTGAGGATGAAAGTAATGATGAAGATTCTCGTAGTCCCTCGCCCACCGCAAGCAGTGGCATCGAAGGTGGCTCTATAAAAGATGCTCAAATACAGATCGATGTGTTGGCTGTCGACAGCGGCGGCAGTTTGGGTGAAAGTGAAGGCAACTCGGGCACGTATCAAACGGAGAGGAGATCGATTATTTTGGGTGGCACCGCCACAGGCTGGTTACCAGATTCAACCGCGATTATGTGGAAACGCATGCTGGGAGCTCTAGGCGATGTCAATCGTATACCCAAAGCAGAACTACACGCTCAAGTATTCAAGCATTTACTTGATATGACCTTGAATTTGATCAAGATCAAACACAATCAGGGCATCTCAACGGACAATCAAACAACTCCACCTCCGCCGACTTTGGTGCCACCTATTGGCATTGTGGCGCCGTGGTGTTATGGGGCCCTTACATTGGACAAGTCTTTCAAGAGGGGTAAACTGTGGGCCGTTCAATTGTTGTGCATGCTGGCCGTAAACGGCGCAGTCACCGGAATGCAACACCTACCCCTGTTCTACTATGCCTTACATCGTCTGTTGACGGGAGAAGATCGGGAATTGATCTATGCAGTTCTCAAGTATTTGGAAGGACCACGTTTTCTTAGTTTACTTATGCCGGGACACACTTTGCTCCTGCTGGACATTGTGCATGCCTCAGCTATATTGTTGACGTCTCTGGAAGCAAATCGTTCCACACCTCGAGCAGAGGTTGCTGCTTTATTAGGAACCCTACTGTGTTATCCGTCGACTTTGCTGCCGAGACCGTTATTGCAACCAACCCCCCAGCAATTCGAATTAATGGAATGTGCCGATTTACAAGATCACATTTTGAATATTGTGTTGCGGTGTGCCCGAAGGGAGCCATCAGCTAAAGCTAGATGCATAGCACTCTGTCAGTTGGGTCAATGGGTACTCATGAAACTGTCGCACCCCTTGTCATCAACCCAAGTTGATAGTCCTAAATTCCAGCAAGCTATACCCCATGCCAAGGGTCAACATATTAAAGATGGACAGCACCACAACCACCAATACAATCCTCGTATTAAAGAAGCTTTACAAGTGCTGCTGCATTCACTACAGTTCAAGCATAGGACCATTGCAATGGTAGCCGTGGACTCTTTGAAGCTTTGCACTGAGCGTGGTGCCGAATTGGCTTCTATTGAAAGAATGCCCCAATTGATTATCACGGCCATTTGTAAAGCTTTGGAAATACAGAATGTCACGAATCCCAAGGATTCGGACAAGGTGGTGCTGACAGCTTTAATGTTGTGTCTCGGCGAGTATTGCATGGCATTCCCCCCGACCATAATGCTGGAGGCTATCAACGACAAGGGTGATACACTGGTCTTAATGGTGTTGAGAGTTCTTTTGCAAATCGCCTCCGGGGCTCCGCGACATGAACGCGTCAAGCTGACAGCCGACGACGACTTTGATATGCACATAACTGCCGACGATCTAAGTGAAGATGGTAAATTGCCGGAGGCTAACTACCAGACATCTGAAACGATTCAAAAGTGCATAACTGCCATTAGGTTGTGTGCCAAGGCGGTGGCGATGCATTTGGTTACCCACCTGGGGCACTTCCCCATGGGCATTGGTGCTGCACGCCTAAGTTCTTTGGTCGAAGAACAAGACGATCTGAATGGATACAATGGATATGGCGGCGGCGGAGGTGGTGGTGGGACATCTCAATCGATGGGCAACAATCAAAACTCTGTAAATAGTGTGGAATTGCGTCGTGATTCCGTGGAATTGCCTTCTATATTACATGCTCAAAATATGCAACTGTTTATGTTGAATTCTTGTTTGGTGGCCAGTTTCATAGAGTTGCCAACTCTTAAACTGCCAGGTGGTGGCGCGACTGCTGGTTTGGTAACAGCCGAGAAACAAGTTCGGGTATTGCTACGTGATCTCAACGGCAAGGCGTGTTGGGATGCCTCAATATTGTACAGTGAACCGAAACGTGATTGTTCAAAGGGTGGTGTGGCGATGGGAGGCGATGGGCTGACTCCATCTTCACTGGATTCTCGTATGGGCTTTAGCCCTTCGCACATTCAACGTTTAAATCAAGTTCAACCGATGGATTCTCTGATGCATTCTATGCAAGGTATGGATATAGGACCACCGCGACATACCCTGAGGCATAGGCCATTGGGAGAGTTGCCATTGGCAAAGGATTTGGCGCCTGATTTGGATCAATTAGATGATGTAAGTCCATCTTAGTTATTGCATAATTTGGGAACTCAATTTGTTGTTTATCTATTTTCAGCTCCTGGCATATGTGGGCCACACCAGTCCGGAGTGCCTGCCCTACCCAATGGCACAATTAAATGTTCCCGGACCCAGTCCATTGGGCAGCAATGCTGAAGCACAAGCCATTTCGGTAATACTCAACCAAAGAGCTATGGAACAGGAATTTGTTTCAAATCTCAATATGCAAGCAATGCAATTACCAGCTGGTATGGGTTGCGGCGGTGGCAGTGCAACACCGTCGTTATCCGGTACGGGTCACGATACACGTTCGCTGCATTCTATGCATGAACCCATCTCACATAATTCTTTCGAATCGTACCACATGTCCAGTTTTAATGGCCGCAACGAAATACCATTCCAATATTGTCGCCTGTTATTCTCACACCTCGGACTTGCCGGATGGGAGAGACGTTCGCGAACACATTTATTACAGCGTACAGAGAGACTTTTGCGTGAATTACGCAATGTCGATTTACAGAAGTGCCGGGAAACTCACAAAATGGCCGTTATATATGTGGCCTCGGGACAGGAGGACAAGAATAGTATTTTGCGCAATGGCAGTGGTAGTACGATGTACGAAATGTTTGTCTCAGCACTGGGCTGGGAAATTGATTTGGAAACACACAATGGCTTCTTGGGCGGTCTGCCACGTCAGGGCTGTGGAGCGACAGCACCATATTATGCTACACCATTCCTGGAAGTTATTTATCATGTTGCAACACGTATGCCTTTCGATTCGCCCGAGGCAATTCTGCTGAAAACTCGGCATTTGGGCAATGATGAAGTTCATATTGTTTGGAGTGAACATTCACGCGATTATCGTCGTGACATATTGCCCACGGAGTTTTGTGATGTACTCATTGTCGTGTATCCACTGAAGAATGGTCTTTTCCGGGTGACTGTAAATCGTAAACCTGAAGTGCCATGGTTCGGTCCATTGGCAAATGAGAGTGTTGTTAGCGGTGCATGCCTGGCTACACTAATACGAGCAACAGCCATTAATGCAAGTCGTGCTAAACGTGCAGCATTGCCACTGTATCAGCAATAGTAAGTTGAACTGTCATTTCATTGTGCTTAACCGGAATTTAATTGTGTGTGTGTTTTTTGTTTGTTTTACAGTTATGAAGAACGTAACCGTTCATTGGATAGTGTATCATCCGGATTCAAGGAAAGTACTACATTTGAGGATTTCGCAAATCGTATATATAATCCAATGCCTGTAAATAATGCATATGCAACACTGCGGGATACCAGCAATAATTCAGCACCATTAGCAGCTGCTTTAATTGATCATCATCGTTCGTCTGTGAAAGGCAAGTAATGTTAATGAAATCGAATTTAAAACATAATGATTTTAAAAATCTAAAAAATAGAATAGAAATTAAGGTTATCCAAGCGATTTAACTTATTGCGATTGGATCATAGGTTTTTATGGCACTGTGATATTCAAGCGATTTAAAATTGGTGACTTCAATGATCAAAATGGGTATTAGTGCTGCCATAGGTAATTGATGCGCATGGAAAAATAAAAATAAATAAAATTAAATGTATAGGATATTGAGAGTAGAAATAGAGGGAGGTAGCAAAGAAATAGTGCCGCATTTGTTGGATTTGCCTATAAATCTATAGGACATCGGATGGACAGTAAATAGAATCATTAGTTTTTGTCTATATATCTCGGGATATAAAATTTGTCAGAGGTCAAATTTTGATTTTCTATTATTTATTCATTTTAAAACCCATCGATTATTTGTATTTATTTATATTTTACAGGTTGGGTACAAGCCTCGATTGATGCCAATATGAAAGAAATACCATTGGGTATAATGCCATCCGCTTCAGCATCATCAACCGCCGCAATGGAGGCCATGCATTCCTCCCACTCACCAAGAGGTGCTCGCAAACTCGGTTCCACATTTAAAGCCGCTCCTAAAAGAAGCGCTCTTCACGGTTCGACCAGCAGTTATAGCACACCACCTGACAGTCCAACATTGCCATTGCGCAAATTTAAATAATATTTAATTTTCTCTAGCCAAGAAAGGGATAGTTATTAGGCCGCAATACAAAAAAATATATCGAAAACAACAGAAAGAAAAACAAAAAACGAAATCAATCTCTAAAGCAAACCCTAAACAGCGAAATAACCAGCTATCGGATAAACGATATACACTTAAGTAAAATGAAAAAAAAAATCAAGAGAAATACTTAAAATTAAAACAGAATTAAATTCATTCCTCCTTTTTTTATCAACTATGAGTGAGCATAAGTTTTATTATTATAATTATATTCTTATTATTATTTTTATTTAATTTGTAAAAAGAAAGCAAAAGGTTGCGCATTTGACAAAATGTTTTTACTTTGTTTTGCCGGCAACGAAGCGCATTTGTTCTGTAGGCATTTTAGTGTTTAAATTTTATGTATTAATACCTTAATTTTAATTTAATTATGTTTTATTTCAACACTTATGTTTATATATAAGCAAAACAAAACATTATTTGCATAAACTAAAAAACACCACCAACAAACAAGCATAAAGTATTTATTTATTCTATTTAAAATCCATTTATAATGTTTTTATCATTATTATACTCCCCTTATATTTGTTATTTCTTTTGAATAACAACAAAACAGTCTATTTTAGAATATCTAAAATTGTATTTTAGTAATTAATATGCTATTCTTTTTTTGATTTTGTGTTGATTTTTTATTTTATTTCATGATTTATTACTTTTCTAAAGAAATGTTATGTAAACACTTAGAGTAGACTATATAAATTTGTCGATTGATTTCGATTGGAAGCAGTAGATTAAAAAAATCAAAATTTTTGGGAAGTTGATTTCGTTTGTACATGTCATATCTGATTGAATTTACATATTCCAACATCACATTGAAAACTATCCAAAATTTTAAATACATTTATGTTGTCTAAAGCATTCACAATCACAATCTTATCATGTGGGTTCATAACATTTCATTTTTTAAAAAGCGAACAAAAAGGTGAACTTGTTTTCAGCACAAATAATATGGTTTTCAAATGCTATATATGTATGTATTTATCTACTATGTTGAAATTGTTAAAAAACGAATTTTTTTATTTCTCGTAAACAACTCCAATCGTCCATATATTAGATAGCGATGTAATTAAATTAAATCAAATTATAATTTTGTATTTTTTTTATTATTTTAATCATTTATTGAATTATGTATGTATATTTATTTTCAATTCTATTTATTTATGCAAATATACGTTATTAATTTATTTTACTAATTTATTGTCATTATAATTTCTTTATGTGTATATGAACATAATGAAAAAATTTATTTATTTTTGTGTTCCCTCCTTTTTTCTCCCCTCCTATTATTCTGTTCTTTAAGAATAGGTAAATAAAAATAAAAAACAATTAAACTGAGAGAATAAAATCATCGTAAACCATGTTACTTATTCCAAATATGTATTTTTGTATGATCCTAAGAGAAATATTTTTTTTATTTTTGTTTAATTTAACGAGAACATTTCTTTAATACTGCAATACGGAATTCGAAACATTTGTGTTCTCCTGCTTAAGTTTGGCATAAAAATCTTAAATTAAAAATGAAAAACAAACAAAGAAAAATACACAATATTTAAATAGTATTAAAAAACTTATATTGGAAACAATGCCTAGCGTTTAAGTATTTGTAATTAATAAAACCACAAAACAAAAATATGTTTTTTCTAAGTATATAAACAATACTACGAAATTATACAACAATAATCTACACATAATAATATTTGCTTGCAACAATCGCCAATGAGAATTATTCAGCTTAAAAATATACAACTTATAAAATAACAATTTCAAACAAAATGTAATTGATTCTCAATATAATTTTTTTTACAAATATTTATGATTAAAGCAATTTTCGTAAATTTTATTAAGATAAAGCGTTTGTTGCTAAATAATTAAAAAAAAAAAAATATATATATATAACATAAATTACTTGAAACACAAGAATCTATAATAAGCAAAATGGTTAACAACAAATCGAACACTATTTTTTCTTAACAAAAAATTGTAAGAGCAAAAAATGTAAAATTTATATTATTGTGCAAGATATAAAATCACAATCTTTTTTATTTCAATAATTATTAAATATTGTAACTAACACCAATTACACAAATTAAACGAAACAAAAACAAAACGTAAATACAACACATTTGTATATTTTAATAGTAACCTTATAATATAAATTCCTTATCCACGTTTATAATTAAAAAATTGCATTTTTCGTATATATTTGTATGAAAGTGCGTAATAAAAAAATTCTACTTCAAACTATTATACCCATTAAATGGAGTTGTGTTCTTATTTCAAACTTCGTACTGATATCACAGATTTTCACCCTTATTAGGTTAGCCGTTGTCGTAGTATACCCGCTCTCGTAGACGTTGTTGTTTTTTTATCAGAATAACTTAAAATTTACGACTACTGGGAGTTTACCGACATCGCCAAAAAATATATTATTGCATCTTCTTGTCGTCCATTGTGTTTTTATGACTAGAGAATCAAACATGGATTATCATGGTAGAATAAATTTAAGAGTGAATATGACATAGAATATTTGTATTTGTATTACTGAGTAATTAAACCTATTTATTGTTGAGGCATCTAGGCAAGAACTTAGAGTTAATCGAATGCTGATGGTACCATGAATGCAAATCATAAACCATTGAAGGAGACGTGATTGTAAATCACAATTGGGGAACTAAGTGGCAAGAAAATATGTAGAACAGATAATTTAATAATTTTAGCTATGTTAGCGCGGCTGCTTACTAAGCAATTTCCACTATCCACACCGGGCGCACAGTGGAAAAAATACCGATCTAGCGCGCAGAAAATAAAAAAATGAACTTGAAGGAAACTTTAAATCATTAATGCAGTTTTACAGTAGAGTGTTGAGTGTACTTAAGTCCGTATAAAATAATCCGAATTAATAAGTTAGAACGAAATAACGGTATATTTAAAATATATATTTTTCCAATGTTAAAATTGGTATTTTTTAGCTATAAAATTGCGATGGTCGTGTGCATTCTGTGAATATATTATTATAGAATTTTGTCCATTTTTGATATATAGTATTGGTATTTATTTAAATGGAATAGTTATATAACCCATAAGTTATTTTAATATAGGTGTTTCGGGCTAAATATATGTAAGGTCCGTTTTTTTAATTAAGGTCAATTAAAATAGGGGTTTCGTATGGAGTGCAGTCGAGTTCATCGTTGATTTTTTTATTTTTTTGTGTCTGTCGAGAACATCATACTAATTTTTTCCTGCGACTCTCGGATTTATGGCAATTTTTTGAAAAATGTCAATTTGGTGTAGGAAGCTTTTTTAAGGTTTTGTTCAAATAAAATTAAAAATTTTGTGAATTTTGTTTATATAATTGATCAAATATGACTTGGAATAGATCACAGCATAGCAGATAAGAAAAAAACAAGTTCAAAATGTCCGTCCTAAGGTTCCAGAGTAATGGGCGTGAGTATGAAAATGAAAGTATTTAAGTAAGCTGCTCCAAACAGTGATTTTAAACTCATGCACTGAATATACATTTATTCCAAATGTCTTTTTAAAAAGACATTTGAAATTACAACGAAATCGGTTGTAAGAGTCTTTTCAAATACCACAGGTAAAGGGTCTACTTTATGAACCCTGAAAAAATATACACCAATAAACATTCATATTTACACGGTTTTACCTACATTATGGTTTTCGCTATAAGCAAACGGAAATTTTGTGCATGAAGGTTGAGTTTATGGACTTTTATTTTACCTTTATGGGTTTTCCAATGACCTTACATGCAAGGATTCGATGTTTAGAATGTATATTGCACATTTCATACTGACTGGTTTTAAAAAATTGGAAAATTAATAGCTCCGATCGGCCACTTTTCGAAGAAAGGAAGGCACGTATCATTAATGATTTGAAGGAAGAAATGCAAATTATTGTTGATACACCTAAGTCAGTATCCAAAACAACAAACGATGGCAATACTGCTAGGCGTTATTTTTAGCCAAACTGGCTTGCCATCGTCGATAACTGGTGTTGATAAAAAATTAATTAAAAATCTTAGTATCATCCTTTCAACCATGGCCTGTGGATATGCTATTAACGCAGAGTCATTTAAAAAACTTACTGAGGAAACATTTATTTTTTTCGTGGAATTATATCCTTGGTTCTATATGCCTTCAAGCATACACAAAATATTACTCCAAGGAGCTGATATAATTAAATGTGCAGCTTTGCCCATAGGAATGTTGTCTGAAGAAGCCATGGAATCCAGAAATAAGGACTTTCGGAACTACAGGGAACTGTACAGCAGAAAAATTAGTCGTGAGGAAACAATGAGGGATCTTTTCATTAGGTTGCTATTTTCTTCTGATCCAAAAATATCAAGTTTGTCTCGTAGTACATCTCTTAACCATCGATATAGTGAGCCACTATCTGAAGAAGTCCTTAAACTACTGGAGGATCCAATGCTACCAAATAATTCAGATCAAAACTCGAATTCTGAATGTGATTAGTATTTAATAAGTAATGCCTAAATTTTATAAAATATATATAGTTTAATGTTTTAGATATATAATATTAACAATAATAAAGGTACATATAATAACAATAGTGTTTGCTCTTAACCCATCCCCATTTTAGGAGTACTATTAGTTATAACGAAAAATGTTGCTTATTAAAAAATATTTAAAAAGCTTGAAAATAGTATTTTAAACTAAAAATTTAAGTTTTTTCTAAAAAAAAAAATCGGCGCTTGGTGGGTTAATGTTAAAAAAATGCCAACATTTTTAATAAAATAATTAAAATTGTCCATCTAAATTTATTATTATCCAAAATATCGATAAACATACAGTAAAACATCTACTTTTATTTTCTGCACGCTAGATCTGCATTTTTTCCCAATGTGGGCGCCTATAAGCGATCAATCTGCTCACCGTATAAGAACATTCGTTGTAGGAAATTCGAATTAAATCTTAATTTTTGCATCATATTTAATTTAGTTCCTATATAAATCCATTACTACAAAAAAATATTTTTATATTGGCCCCATATAACGGTACCCCCAAATTGTCCGTTTGTTAAAGATTTCAGTACGTCTTAAACTAATAGACAATTTAGGAATGTAAATTTTCGCATTCTTTATAAATATGAAAAACGAAGTGTTACTAAAAACAATTTAAAAATGTTGTCAAGCTATTTGAATTTATTTATTTTTTTCTTTTCAATTTTGCTCTATTTTACATGAAATATTCATACAGAGTCATGCCATATTAAAAATTCGCAGTATTTTTTTTTGTTCTAAAACTTTTTTTCTCAACTCTGCTCCATGTTGAACTCTAACCTTTCGTCCTTTTCTTATGTGATTCTTAATATGCAGTTCTATGAAAAAAACGTTTGTTTTTTTTTTGGAGCAATATTTACATGCAACCATGCAACGCTTTTGTTTGGGAACAACTATTAAAACTCAACCATTTTCCAAATGGAACACTTTGTGCAAGCAATACAAATTTACACTGTGAACAAATGTGGAAAATGTTCTAAATTTAACTTTAAGTTAAGTTTACTAAGGTAAAGAGTTTTTCATATTCGTGAAAAAAGACGACAAAACATAAGCCGTTGGGATATAGTTTGACTGAACCGCCCATTTAATATTTAATCATATCAACATAATATGTTCTCACAGAAAACTGCATATGTCGAAGAGCTATTCAATCTACACACCATCGATATTGGTAATTAAAATTTGAGTACCACTTAGTACCTTTGTTCACTTATAGTACGAATTTGCAAAACTACCTCCATATCTAAATCTAGCTATATTATACTAAATTTGGCACGATTTATTACCTTTCGTACTCTTGTAGTACTTATTTCATAAATTTTCTAATGCAATTTCTAAAACTAGTTTTGTACTAAATTTGGTATTACTTATTGTACTCTTGTGGTACTTATTTCCAAATTTTATGATTTGAGCTTTATAGGTTCACTCAAATTGTACCATTTAGTATATATAGGTACGAACTTCCACATCTTCCTCTTAACTCAACCCTATACACAAAAAATTTTCTTTATTCCAAATTTAACGATTCCACCTCTATCGGTTCACCTAATTTCAATCAAATTTAGTATAATTTAGTACACATCAATATAAATTTCATTACTACGTACCTCAACAATCCAAAATAAACATTTTTAATTTCCACCAAGATACACCCATCAATATAAATTTCATTCTGCACTCCAACAGTAATATTAATTCCAAATTTCAAAATACCGGCTCGATTGGATCTCCCAAATCCAAATTATATTAATTTAGTTCCATTTATTACATACCGCATACGAAGTAACGGACACTTCGCAAGTGTCCGTTACTTCGTATGGGAATACAAAACATATAAATAATATTTTGTATGGAAATCGTGAATACTGTAAAATTTTTTTATACTATAATTCCGTATTCCATTTCTATTCATACATCTGATATCAAGTTTAACATTTAGTACTCTTTATACACATAAACACTAATTCCGAAATCTCTTTCTTATTTCCATCATTATATATTTTAGCAATGTATTATATATTTTAGCAAATGCCTATGGGTTCCACATTTTGTTCCATTCAGAACTTTTCGAAAACATAAGTAAACATTCTCAAGACTACTTCCATATATCTATCGTACTTCTAATTTCACTAAATTTAGTACTTTCCGTACTCATAAGTACGAATTTCCAAAACTACCATAATTCTGTTTTTATAAGTAATCGTAAGTCCAAATTTAAAAATCCCACTCTCTCTGTTCACTAAAGCCCAATGGCGCCAGATTTTGTATCACTCAGTCCCTACCCATATTATAAAACTATCTTAATCATACACTCCGACAGTAATCTTAGTTGCAACTCTCAGGATTCCAGTTCACCGAAGTCCAAATTGTACTAAATGTAATAATTTTCGTACCTATAAGTACGAATTTCCAAAACAATCTAGCCATGCTCTCCACATTTAATGATTCCAGCTCTATTCTTTCACCAACATTCAAAATGTACCAAATTTGGTAGCAATTAATAATTTTTGTAGACGTTAGTACGATTTTTCAAAACTTATTCAATTATACACTGTAACTGTAATTTTATCATAAATTTCGGGATCCCAGCCCTATCCGTTCACATAAATCCAAATTGTTCCATATGTAGTACTTTTTGTACCTATGATTTGGAATTTCCCACACTTTTTCTTGAATACAGGATCAACAGTATTTTTGTTTTCAATTAAAGTTTTCCATCTCTATCCGTTCACTCAAATCTAAATTGTACTAAACTTAGTATCATTTAGTACACATGATTACGCATTTTCAAAACTACCTCCATGTATCAATCTTACACTCCAACCTTAATTTTAATTCCAAATTTTAGTACTCCTGCTCACACAAAACGATTTGTACCATATTTCGTACCATTTAGTTTAGTCAAAGTTTCAGGATCTCAGCCCTATCCGTTCATACAAAAATAATTTTCAAACTATTTGGTACCATTTATTACTTTTTGTTTCTATAATTAAGAATTTCCTAAACTACATAAAATCTACACTCCAACAGTAATTTTAATTCCAAAATTCTGAAGTCAAGCTCTACCCGTTCACACATAATCAAGTTGTACCAAATATAGACTATTTAGTACACATAAGTACTTGCTTCCATACCTCAATTCTATATTCCAACAGCAACCATTATTCCAAATTTTACGTTTCCAGCTCTCTCCGTTCACCCAAATCCAAATTGTACCAAATCTAGTGCCGTTTAGTACTTTTCGTACACATAAATATGAATTTCCAAAGTTGTCTCTATAGCTCAATCTTAGCAGTAATCTTAATTCCAAATTTAAGTTTTTCAGCTCTATCCGTTCACGCAAAATCCAAATTGTACAAAATTTATTACTATATAGTACTTTTCGTACCAATAAGTACTTTTCATAGCCTTCTAGTTCGACTTTCCAAAAACCCAGCCTTATCGCACGCCTACAAACCAACAACCCACCCTCAAAATTTCAAGCTTCTAGCTTTAGCCGTTTCGTCTGGGAGATGATCTGTCAGTCACTCAGACACTTACTCACTTAACACTAAGCTCTTTTATATATGAAGATAACTACCTATATCATACAAGTACAAAAAATCTTATTACCCAATTTCAGAATTCCAAAAATCCAAATTGTACCATATTCAGTACACATTGGTGCGATTTTTCAGGATTTCGGATCAATCGGTTTACCCAAAATTCAAATTGTACCATATTTAGTACCATCATCCAAATTATAATTGTATTTAGTACTTTTCGTACATGCTACGAATTTGTACCAAATTTATTAGGGGAGACTGTGGCACCTTCGGCACTTTTTGTTTAGAGCTCTATATCTCAGTACCTATTTAACAGATATAAAAACTTTCAAATTTGGTACACATATCTGCACTCCATCAGTGATCCTTGTTCCAAATGTAAGAGTTCTATCTCCACCGGTTCAGCAAATATAAATGATACAACATTTAGTACTTTTTTGGACTTTTAGTATCGTTATACCACGATTTTTCAAACATCCAGACTTATCTGACACCTCCGTACTAAGGGCGACTCCCATCCCAATTTTCAAGATTGTGATTTCAGCTGTTTCGTCTGGGCGTTGATGAATCGTTAAGTTAGTCAGTCCATCATATTACTCTTTTATTTATATAGATTAGCATGTTTGAAAATTTGCAAAAATCAATTGTCAAATTTATGAGTACTTTGTTATTCGAAATGTTTGAAAATTTGAATCAATTGTCAAATTTATGAAATTTATTCGAAATAAATAAAGCTGAAATAGTTTCTGATACTGCACAATGTTGAACTCTAAGAATTACAAGGACTTTTCTCACGTGTATTTTGCATTTGTTAGTGTGTACATGGTCAAGAAATCACCTTGTACAACAACGTCTGTTCCTCTCGAAGTGCTGTTCGTGGCTGCGGAGGAGGTTGAAAATGACATGGAAACCATAACATATGGTCATATTACGGAGGCTTGAACTGAACACAAAAAATACAAAACAACAACAACAACGGCAAATAACAAACAACTCTTTAAAACTAAAATAGAGTCAAATAAAAAAACAAGGATAATGAAAGTCTGCAGGTATGCTTTGTACATTTGTGTGTGTTTGTGTATGTGAGTGGTCATAATTGCCACACGCCCAGTGTGAACATACAAGTTATAAACCTTTGAATACCCTCGGAAAGGGATGAGTTGTTTATCTGAACTAAAGAAAATTTCTAGTTTCGTGTTTAAAAACAAACACACACTCATACACCCACCCACACGTTGGTTATGGTTACAGTTGAATGTAAGCTATATATTTTTTGAAGAAAATAACACAACTGGAGGCGTAAGGATGAGTTTTAAAAAAATAATTTAAGATATTCCCCACTTTCTCCATAAAGCCTCGCAACAACGTATGTACGGTGACTATAATCTAGCTTTCCACCATATCGTTCTATAATCCAGTCAATCTGTCTACGATACAGAAATGTATTCTTCCACTCTTATTACACAAATACACGCATACTCTGCCCGGAGAACAGTTTCTTTATGAGTCCATTTGCTTGCAGGACGAACAAGTTAGTGGTGTTGTTAACTTACATAAATTCCAATACATATAGAGTGTACGAGAGTCGTTTGATTACGACAAGTAAATATAATTAGCAGGATGAGAATTGTTGAACTCAGAATCTGTTCGACATTTTTCAAAGATTGAACAATTTTTAATGTATGTCGTCAAGAAAAACATTATGGAGATACTTTTTTTACTACAATTAACTAATTGTCTCAGATTGGAAGATCGCTGATTGTCATTGGTTGAAGATCATTTTCGACATGTTGCCAACTTTTCTAAAATCGCTATTCGCTAAAAAACCCTAAATTATATTATATTTTTCTCACCGATCATCAGTAAGTCGTGACTATTCATGGTCCAGATCCATTTTCCATGTAAAAGTTCGTGAAGTTAAGTTCATAAAAATGGTCAGTAGAACGATTGGAAATACGGAGAAAATAATGATTGATCCATTTTATCCCACAAACATTAACCGGCCATCACCGGAAAATATTTAAGTATAAGCCAACTACTCTTGTTTTTCGGAGTAAACACATACGTCATAACAAGCAATATCTAAAATTAGTGGGGGCTCCTAGGAGAAAACTCATGTTATGATAGGATCATGCCGAAAAAATACGCGAGGAAAACATGATTAAAATTCTCAAAATATCTAATAGTGAGGTTACAGTTATATGAGACTACAATAAAACGGAGGTCAATATAGATATTTTTGGTAGGAAGATTTGACAGCCAATGAGAATACAAAATACGAAAAAAGAAACATGTCCAAAATTCTCAAAATACCGACTTGGGTCAATATTAATAATTTTAGTGTGGATATAGTGATTTCGTTATGAGAACCAAAAATACCAAATTAGAGCCAAACGAGTCAAAAAAATTCCCATTTTAGGGACAATATTAAACATTTTTAGTACGAAAATTGGGTTATTAATTATAAGGTAAGCTTAAGTAGGGAGATGTGATTTTGGGTTCTCACCAAAATGCCAAACTGCAGCCAATTCGGTTGTAAAATCTGTCTAAAATCCTCAAATTACCGAGTATTGGGGAGTACCGTTATATGGGGGCTACCCTAGAACTTGGGTCAATATTAGTAATTTTTGGTATGGAGATGCGCTATGCCATGAGAACTCAAAGTGCTGAATTAAAACGACAAAAATGGATCGATAAACTCCATTTGCAATACCAAACATCCGAGGAATACTAGCTATGTCTGGGCAAAATTTAAGAGCTCTGTGTTAAGTATTGCGATTCCTATCGTGATTTCAACATACTTTGAGGGGTCTCTGGTGAATATTTCTAGGTGTTGCAAACGAAATGACAATTTTAATATGCACTCAATCTTATGATGGAGGGTATAATGGAGGCTCAGGTGCATTTGATCGATCATCATCAGAACAGCCAGCTTATTCGTTGTATAGATCGCCTTCCCGTGTAAAACATTGTAATTTTCAGATCATAATTGTGGCTTCTATTTTGTTCAAAACTGTAAGCTTGTCGTTGGCCAGAAACGAAGATACTTGAACAATTTCATGACGATTGGTCTATAACTGTGGACTTTACAAATTGTAATGGATAGACGGACACACATAGGTTTACTAATAGGTGGATCTAGAATCAATATTTCGTGTCGTTATAAACTCTTGGGTTACACTAACATATAAACATAGTGGGGTATAGTAAAAAAATGAAAAACCACCTCATACTAACGAATTTCGGAGTCGAGATTGAAAATGTTGTTAACTTTTTCGGGCCGAACTTCGTATATTCAATATTGCTAAAATTGATCGGAACGCCATGGTAAATTGCTACTTGTAGAAAATACCGATCTATATTTTTTCTGGCATTAACATTTGGCGCCCAAAGAAATACCAATACCAATAATTTTATTCTACATTTATTATTGTGGTTTATTCCGGATAGATGGATAGACGAGGATATGATCAGATCGACATTAAATTAATATATTGCTAAAATAGGACGGAACTTTTAAATTTCAAAACATAGACCTACTTGATTCTTTTTTTGAGAAAAGTTTGGTTCCCACTTCTTTTGGAATTTGGGATAAGTAAATCGACTTTTTGTATTGAAAAGTCTAAAAGTCGAAGTCGACTTTTGATCTTTGAGACAATCGAAAAGCCTACTTTTCAACATCGACTTTTGATTTTCTTCATTTATTTTCATAAAGCCCGCATTTCCCAATAATTACATATTATAGAACTTTATTTCGTCTGCTGACAACAATTAAAAAAAAATAATAATAAAAAATAAATAAATAAATTAAATAAATACAATTTTTATTCGATTTTGCATTAGTCGGTATAAGTCACAAATCGATTTTAAGCAGGTTTGACAAAATCAAAAGATCGAACGGTCGACATTTTATTCAGAGGCAAAAATCAAAAATTTTAAAAATTGACTTTTTGGTCAGTGGCAAATATCGAAAAGTCTTAAAGACAACTTTTGGTCTCGAATGGTCTCGTTGGAATATGAACATGAAAATAACTGAAATTGGCCGGAACATTTATTGGGAGCGCTAAGAAGACGAAGTTTTAAATGTCAAAACTCTATCTTAATTATTCCGTTGATTCCGACATAGAATGCAGTTTTTGACCTGGATAGCCTGGACAGTATCTCTGGCCTTATACACATTATTTCTGGCAAGTGTTTAAGAGTTCATCATGCAGAAAATAGGTATTTACAACCGATCCTGACATACCATTTGAGGTAAGTGGCACGAAATATTAAGATCGGCATTATTTTGAATCTGATAACCTGTCTGATTACTTCGCCACCTCCCCATTCTCGATTTTAATTTTCCAAGATTCAATGGTATGGATGTTAAATCAATACCAATGCTTGTTAAGGTTTGTAACTTTGTACATATATATTTGAAGATTTAAAAGAGAAGAAAAATAATTTACAAACAAGTTTTGTTATTGTTTTGTTGTTGTTTTTTGTAAATAAAGAAAAGTCCTTATTTTTGATGGAGGGCATGGTAACTCCTCATTAGAACATCGGAATCCGAAAATTCCAACAGTGTTAGAAAGAGTACGTTTCTGGATCTCGCATGAACTAGGATTATTGACTTCGCTCAAAAATTAAGAAAATGGCGGACCTTTGAAAAAATATTTTTGGAAAATCGCCAATTTTTGATCACAAACCAAGTTAAAAAATAGGGAAGATCTACACCGATTGGCTTTATCCTAGTTCATACGATAGCTTTACACGCACAGAGAAACGTCCCAATATTTGGAATCGATTGGGTTATTAGTTTTTGAGTTATCGTGCCCGCCATTCGTAAAAACACTTCTTTGAGAAAAATGCGTTTAAAGTTTGAGAATTACTCTTGCCGTCACTTGATGCTGACACAATAAATCGGCTATATCTTCAAGAGTTCTTGAGATTTTCACTTGAAATTTTGTAGAGATATTCTTGAATTTGTGTAGATTCGAATTAAATCAAAAAAATTTTGAGACCGAGAATAGTGGGGTCCCCTTAATCTATTTGTTAAAATTAACTATTATTATATTTTCAAAGAAATATTTCATACATAATTGATTTACAAATTTCTTTAGACATACTAAAATCAATGCATAGTTTAGACTCTTTTTGTAATTTATTATTTATTGAGATTATACTCAAAAATGTACGAGTTAAGGGTCCATTTCGACCATAATTCGTGCGGTAAAATGAAATATTAAATATTATCACTACACGTAAGCTCCTCGGATGGGACAAACTTGACTATTAACGATAATAAATCCGGAGAATCAATTTTATTATTCAAATAAATAAAAAAATATGTCAAATATAAAACATGCAGATTGGAACTTTTTTCGAGTTTCTAAACTTTGCAATCCCAGTAATACACACATAGATTTATAAGAGGGCGAGTCAGCAGTGATTTTTTTGAGCAAACTTTGTAAAACGTCTTTGATTTTTTTTCTACACGAGATACGTGGGAGTTGCAGTAGGGGTCCCAAATGATTGACGCGTATTCAAGTTTAGATCTGACATAGGCTGTATAAACAATTTTTGTGATATAAGGATCAGAAAATTCTGCGCAATTTCTTTTTACAAAAGCAAGTACTTGTAGGCTTCAGAAATTATGTGGTCCAAATGTGGAACAAAAGACAAAGACGTATCAAAGGCCTGTAAGGCCATTGATTTATACCTTTACAAGATATAACTGATTCGAAAATTAAATCCAATTGTATAACCCATTATTCATAATAAACATAGATTTAGAGCAAACATTATCTGTATAGATCGACTCCCTCTGGTATGTTCTTACAAAAGATCCATGTCCTGGTGTTGAATATGTTAAATACTACCGGATATAATTAATTATTTGTCTGGAAGTAAATTTGTTAACAAAATATTCAATTAACCCTCGTATTAGCTCATTTCCACATTCATTCATACATAGACAGCCACAACATGTCTAGATAGTTTGTTGGCCACCTAAATTGCCACCACCATCAGTTTACTCCTGTAATACATACATATACAATATACTCGTACAAGTATACAAACTATTCAGCTAGCACAGCTGACGCCATCCTCATCACCTACTCCAGCAGTGGGTAAAATGAAACAGCACAGAAGGAAAAAAACGAAACAAATGGTTAAGACAAATAGGGAACATTTCCATTGGGGAAAAACTAAAAAAACAAGGCAAACGATACGACAAACAATCCGACAGACAAGTAACCGTAATAAACAGTTCCCGACTAGAAATAAAAACGACATTCAATGTTAGTATTTGATTCGGTTCAACGGTTCGTTCGTGTTGGCGGTTCTTTGTTACTACCACTGCCATCACTCCGAACGAAAAATTTCTTTTCATTTTTCCTCCAGACAATTTGTTATGTTCGGTTTGGCTTTCATGTCTGGTGGTGTTCAGCGGTGGTGTTCCGTTAAGTTTTGAGCAAAATTTAGTTTTCGACGAATGCTCAATGCGACACAACGCGTCTTGAAGTTATAACCATTACGGCCACCGGCAAAGTGGTTTAACTAAAAAAGTAACGTCATCATCATCATCATTATCATCTTCGGTGGCAGCAACATCATTGGCTCTGCCGCTGCTGCGCTGATGTTATTTTGGTCGATTATGATGACAAAGAGTGTTGATGTGTTATTGTTGTAATATTAATTAAAATTAACTAATAAAATAAAATACACACAAGCATACACATCTATTTTTGAAATTAATAAAATAACGAATATTTTGTTTTGTGTTTCAATAAATTATTTGCGACGAGAGAGATAGAGAGTGGCTGCTGGAGGTGGTGGACTTGCTGGACTTGGTGCCGACTCAGTTGTGTTTTGAATTTGACAACGTTTAGAACGCTGCGACCGGAACGCAAGGCAATTCAAAATGAGAACACAAGTACTAACATTTTGTGTGGCAATGTTGCTGCTCATTTGCATTCTGTAGAACAGTAAAACATGTTTGAAAAAAAATGAAATTCCAAAAAATAAAATAATTCAAAACTAGTGAAAATTTAATCAAAATGTAGTAACACCGGGTGGTGTTATTTCAACCAGAATACAAGTGCAATTATTTACAATACAACCGCCTCCGGAGAAAACTTACCCTTCGATCTTACCTTCACTTTGTAACTAACCCGTCTTTTTATCCATCCTTTTTGTCGAAACGAATATCATGAAGTCGGTTAGAAAGCGAAAATTTCGTCGTTCTGGATTTCAAATGCTCACTAAAGAAGCTCAGCAGAGTCTACAACAATACGAATGTAAGTATGTTAACCTCATTTGCTATATATATATATATATATATGTATTGGACTGATATATGCCATTTTCAAAGCTATACCATACAAATTGAGAATTCAATCATGATTTCAACAACATGATTAAATCGACATACAATTTTATTCCGATAAAGAAAATCGGTTCCATTACATAGGAATATTGTTAAAAAGGATCAATAGACATATATTGGAGATTTTTTGCAGGAGATCGTTTACTCTCCCATACCGAAAATATTCTTCCAGAAGGTAGTTTATCTTCTCTGGACAAAAAAGACAAAATTACAGTTAATTATATACTACCTTTAATATTGCGGTTTATTCATTGTTGTCAACAGATGTACAGGCGGGAATATATGCAGATCCGCTTAGAATTAATATAGTTGTAAGTCTTTGATCATACTCTAATTAAGGATGGACTTTTATGAAGATTTTTTGGGTGAAGATTGGTTCCAATCACTAAAGACCTCAATTTGAGATCTTATACAGAAGGTTTTTTACTCTCCCACAATATTTTATTTCGATTTAGTTAATCTCAACAATACCGAATAATGGGAAGTGAATGTTAATAGATTTTGATATCAAGATTTCACACCCAATGACAATTCAAAATACTAAAATAAAGTCAATTTGGTAGAAAACGCGCACAAAATCCCCTTCCCACCTTCATTATAATCAATAGAACATCTTTTTAATTGAAATTCGTGTTAATATTTTTGACACCGAAAAATGTGAAATATTGAATTTCACCTCATGTCTACACCTCAATGATATACAATTTTAATGGTGTAAAGCTCAGAGCTTTTACCTCTCTACCTGAAAGGATTTTTTGCCAAAAAATTGGGTTTCTGATCCATAATGCCCTGTGGAAAACTTGTCCGTCACCTGCGCCATATAATGCAGATTTTTGACCAAGGGGGTTGGGGAAGTAGACTATGGCGTGAAGTCACAGCGTGGACAAGTGTAAGCCGTCAGCATATGAGTTCAACACTTAGAAAATGTGTGTTTACAACGTGGGACGTGGCATGGAATTTTAAGCTCGGCATTACATTGAATCTGATAACCTCGCCCTTCTTAAGCATACATATGTATCCTTGCAATTGCATGTCAATGTACCCTCGAAGGAACATACTCATTTAATTTCATTCGGGCAGATTTAGAGTCGTCTGCGTACCATGGGGCAAAATTATGGAAAAGGATTTCGTGCAAATCCAAGGATATATAGGGACTTTGGTGCACCATTTACATAAAATCGGAAATAAATATATATGGGAGCTATATCTTAATCTGAACCGATTTTTCCGAAACTTACCACTCATCACTCTAGACTCAATTTAATGCGCTATGCCAAATTTCGTGCAAATCAAAGGATCTAAAGGGACTTTGGTGCACTCTTTACCTTAAATAAGACGAAAATATATATGTGAGTTATATCTAAATCTGAACTGATTTTTCCCAATTTCAATAGGGTTCGTCCATGGGTCAAAAAAATGAGCTGTGCCATATTTCATCCAATTCGAATCAAAAATGCGACCTGCACTTTGTTTACAATTTAGCATGGACGGACGGACATGCATAAATCGACTTAAAAAGTGATTCTATGCATATTCTCAAAAGGAACCACGTGTCTATCTCGTTTCCTTTTGACTGTTACAAACATATGCAAGAAGACATAATACCCTGTTTCACAGTGTGGTGAAGGTTATAAATATTTTAAATATTGTTGTGTTCGGATTATTATTGTGTTTATATGTGTACTATGTATGTCTTTTTTCATATATAAATTTAAATTAGTTTGCGAAATTTTGTATCGATTTCATAACACTGTGCTACGATATGTTTACGCACCCCAAACGTTTTTCTATTTTTTCATTTCATTTGTCAGTTAAACAAGGTCATCTAACTTCAAGGACTTGTATTTTTCTATTCCGGTTGTGTGAGTGGGTGGTATTCGTGCATGCGTGGCAAGGATTTGTTAAATCATTGACAACATGTCACTGAACGTGACATGAATATTCTTTGAGACAGATCGTTGCCATACAGAAAACGGCTATGGGAGAAGATAAGAGCCATAGTTTTGTTTACCTTATTTTTAGTGGTATTTTGGAATTGAAGTCATCATTAATTGGTCGAGTCTGTGTGGTATACACAGGGTGGTATTATGATACAAGGATATACATGTATGAAGGCTATTTAAAATAATATGCAGATATTATTATAATATTCTGTTAAGGTTTAGTCAAAATAAATATTCTGCTATAGTTGTGATTGGTTATTTTAGATGTATTGGAGATGAAAAGTTTTTGATTAATAAAAAATTAAATTAATTAATTAACTAAATTAAAATATGGACGAATATTATTAATTCTTGATGGGGACATTTGTTTGCCAATAAGAAAAAATATATAAAATTATAGGCAATCGGTTGATGGCAATAGCGGATCTTCGGTGATTATTTCGGGAAGACAGTCAGTTTTACTGAAATATGTAGTCGGTAGCTTAATTTTAGTAACCCTTAGGTTCGTCTATCCGAATGTATCCGAAAATACATACTATAAACTAAAAATCTCATTTATAATCATTATTGGTAATTGGTGATCACTGATTCTGTACAGTCCTCAGGATGTTACCCAAACATTTCTCGTTTTTAAGATCAATTACTTATTGGAATTCGATAAAAATTTAGGCAATATAAATGTTTCAATTCGAAGAATCGAGGGATTATTGGTATTGAGCTAACCGTTTAAATTTCTGTTTCAGCTACCGTTCATACAGAAGCTACCTAATATGTGGGCAAGTAATTATCACCGCTCAATTGATTTTTTTTGTTAAAGAAAAAATTGCAAAACACTTCAATTTGTTTTAAAACAACATAAGAATCGCGCCCACATCTTACTTCAGCCACCTATTTGCCTTTCGTATTGTAATCGAAGCGTGTAGTTTTTTTAAATGTTCTTGGTTGCAAATTGGTGATCTCATTGTCTTATGAAAATAATTGAAATGAGATAATACGACAATGAAGTAATGCAAAATTTGTTTTACGATAAAAATAAACATCATATTTCATACAATGTCAAGAGTTGATGCAATGTTTAAGTGTTGAGTTATGTTTGAAGCGAAAGTTGCGAATAAGTATTTATGTGAAATATTAAACAAATAAACAATTTTATATTTGTTGGAATAACAAGTATGAAGAAAACCATTTTGAGACAATAACTTAATAGAACGTCAACAAATGATTGTAAAATGCATATTACTATTACGCCATTACTAATACATTTCAACAGAAAACCCTTTCAAATATATTGAAGATTATGAGAACTACATACTATTAATGTGTAAATTTGGTTGCAGTATACAAATTTAAAGCCCACTGTCCATATATAATAGAAAGCCCCCAAAATTAAATATTCATTTATAAAATGTTTGTCAAATCACGCAAGTATTGAAAATTAATACGTTAAATAATACGTTCCTTTTTTGATGAATGTTTTTCCTTTGTACTAATTTATGCAGAATTTTTAATACAGAATAAATAAGATTTTCTACGATGTGCATATTAAAAATGGAGTCTATTCTCGGTTTCAAAAAATTAAATTTTGATTTTTTATTATCTACACTAATTGCAAAATGTCCACTTAAAATTTCAAGTGAAAATTTCAAAAACTCACTATGGGCCAGGAATCTAATTTGTTGGCAAAAGTCCATTCCAGGTAGAGCCGATAAAAAGTGATACTTTTGAAATCTGGGGACTTTGAGCTTTACACCAGTAGCATTTTATAACATTGTGGGCCACAGTTTAAAATGATATGAGATTAAAATTTGAAATTTCATATTTTTTGTGAATATAATTTATATTTGAAAATGTTATATAACATTGATATGTGTCAAAATATTAAAATGAAATGACAGCCAAATAAACAGAAATGACTGCTGATTATAATGGAAGTGAAAATTATCAGTAATTAAAAATTCACATACATATAAATCTCATAAATGTCACATTTTTCACAACATTTGGCGGGCGGACATTTCAATGGTTATATCACCAATCGACGCCTTTATATGTTCTCTGTCCAGGATAGTCGTTGAAAATTGCCTTTAAAAATGTTACAAACTAAATTAAAATTGATTTTTTTCATATTCTTACCAAAAATTATCAATTTTGCTCCACTATTTGGGGTAGCCCCCCTATAACGTTACCACCTTAATGTTGCTTTTTTTTTGGAGATTTTGTCCACGTTTTTCAACAAAATTTGCTGTACTTTAGTATTTTGAATTCCCATTGTGTGTGAAACCGTCGTACCAAAAACTACCAATATTGACTTAGGTTTCAAGGTAGAAAAAACGGAACCCCCAGTAGTTTGAGGATTTTGAGCACGTTTTTCAACCAAATTGGCTATAATTCAAATTTACATAGCTTGAAGATCATAATACATAAAAATACGATTTCATGATATTCTTATTTGAAATACTGCCAAGAAATAAAATATTTAGTTTTTTCTTATATTTGATCCGACATTTTTGATTCATTTTATTTGATTTTTAAAATCTGATTTTACATTTGTGGATATAGCTCAACAAAACGTGTTCAAAAATAATTTGATTAATTCAACTTAAAAAAATTGTCAACCGTTTTCGATCCACCCTATTAAAATTTTGCGTTTTTTCTTGCAGAATAGTAAACAGCGTCCTCGAAACCCTTATATGTGATATTTATTTATTTCATAAACCCACTGCTCTAATTATGGCCAAAAAATCTCTACAAGTAGAACAATATGGATAATTTTAAGTAAACAATTTTTAGGTAAAAACATTTACTACTGAAGGGGAACACAAACATCGGGGCCTATACTAAAATGCGAACCGATAGAAACACTCGCAATTCTAAACATCGAAATCACACTAAAATAATTTAAAACAGTAACAATATATGTTCTAAATTGGGCCAGAAAATCTTTAATATTTCGAGCTCTATCGTGATTAATTCGACATACAAATTTATACCGGCATAAACCAATACAATGATTTTGCAGAAAATGCGTTTCCAATGGGGTCACACCTTACAAGGAACAGTGGAACTTCTACAGTTCACAATGGGCCAGGAACCCAATTTTTTGCAAAAAGTCAAAGGCTTTACACCAGTAAAATGTTATATAACATTGCCATGTGTCAAAATATTAACATGAGATGACGGCCAATTAAATAAATGGAACGAAGGTGAAAATTATTGGTAATTTTAGGATAATCTTCTAAAATTTCATATTTAAAAATTAATAAAAAATGAGTTCTTCAAAAAAAAAAAAAATAAATAAATAAATAAAAATAATTTGGTATTTTGGGATATTATGGGATAGCAAAAAATAAATTCAAATAAATCGTACATAAGAGATATTTCCAGATATTCGTCATTGAAAGAGGTTTCTTAAATTGCCAAATGCGAGTTAGTTCTAATTATGTTAGTTTGAACTTAACCACTTAACTTTAAAATTACCAGGCTCAATTATATACATTGTCTATGTCAAATATTCAGGGAGTATTATCAACATCTGTCCAAAATTGAATCAATCAATTTTCAAGAAACAGTTTAGAACTTTTAGCTATTAGAAAATATATATGGGAAATTACAAAATTCTTTTAAAATTACATTAAAAAATTTTTGAAAAAAATTTTTGCGAGCACATTTATTATTTTTGGTACATAGGTTAAGAAATCTGTTCGCGTTCACAAATTCGGATGCTGCGCACAAAAGTTATAGGGGTTTTAAATCTTGTATTTCAAATATAAATTAAATGGATTCCTATTCGTTGTAATTCGCGAATTTCTTCACAAATGCTTAAACACCATTGTTTTCTTTGCATACTAGTCAAATCACACTGAAATACGGTTTAATAGTCGCGAAAAACAAATAGAAACATGAAGATAAATATCGGTAGATTCATCTGATAAGAGTTTCGACGTCATTAATGGCTAAATATATTGCACTTACAATACATAAAAATTATCAATATTGAAAAGCTTGCAATTCGCGAATTAGTTGAAATCAGTTGATGAGCATGCGATTTTCGTATAAACCGAATCAATGTCTTTCAATAATTATTAATTTTTCGATGTTTAATTTAGCGGTCAAAGTGTGCCACTCGATGCACTTTACTAAGCCCTAAAAATGGCTAAAAATCACGCAACGTACATACGATTTTTATGCGCATCCGATTTCAGTAATCTCCTATGAAAATACGCAAAAGGACACATTACCACCATCACAGCTTCCACGCAACTTATTATTTATTACCAATATTTTAAGATTTTGACAAGAACACTTCATTTTATAGAATTGAATTTAAATTATATGCAATATGTTTATAATTCGCGAGTTATAACCTTGCAAACCTCAGCTTCAAGGAATTTAAAAGATTTTTGTAATTTCCCATATGTATATCAACTCAAATTAATATTTCGTTTTACAAAATTAATATACATTCTAACAATCCTTTAAGAATAAACTACAGTTTTTCTTATATAAAGCTAAATTTTTAATCATTTATATTTTAGACATAAAACTCTATCGAAAGCCTTCATAATATACCGTTTTCGTGTACAAAGCAAATAACACACAACAAAAAATAAAATACTTAACTTTAATGTCATCTTTCCCACATGTCCTATGTATATCCTTGCCGCCGTGACGCCGTATTAAGGAGTGCTAACAAAATTCAAGTCAAGGCTAGGGGGCAATTAACAATTTAGTAATTAAATGTGCGTCTGTGTGCACAAACTAGTCTGTCCTAAATAAATACAAATTGGAGAAGGGTGTAACAATTTATGGTTCTCTCTGGTATTTTAAGTAGTGCCAATGTTCTCATCTTTCGACAATTTGTTCAAACGAGACAAAGATAAAATCTAACATTTACTTTAGTAGTTCATTTTTGAAGAACAATCCATTCAAAAGTATGGGGTTTGTTGAGAGGACAATAAAATGTGAACACAAATATGTCACATTAGTCTGTACTTCGAAATTACCCTCTAAATTTATTGCTTGTGATAAAGGTCAACTTTAAGGTTGACTTTATAATTAATAGGTTTTAATTGACTCCAAGTGGACTCGATATATCCGATTTCATTTCATTTGCACATCGTGTTATTTATTCGAAAATTTAAATCAGGTTCGAAGATAGTGAATATCTGCACTCTTTCCGGTACCTCCCCCACCAAATGGACCAGATGTTGCTGAAATTTAATTTTATAATTTTATGCGAAAGGGTTATATGATTTAACCAAATATTTTAACCAAGCTTTTATAATGTTTGAAGTTTGGTCTTATCGGTTCAATCCATCTAAAACCTCCCCGCAAAGGGTGAACATTTTGAATATCGTATATGATGCGAACGGAATATTCAATATGGGATCCATATTCTATGAATTCGGGTAGCTTTCCTACAAAGTGTCAATATTTATAAGCTTTTTAAATTCAATATCCGATTTGTTTCAAATTTTCTACATAATACTATTTTTACCAAAGGTAAAAATGTATGTGGGACCCATGGTCCACTATACATTTTGAAAACTTGTAAACATATTTTTACGCGAGAGCAGTATCCGATATGATCCATTAAATGCACATCGTAATATCATTACCAAATCTACATTAAATCCGAAGATGGGATCTATAGGGCTACTTCTTCTGGTATTTTTCCACAGATGGTCATCTCCTTGGTAAAATCTATACAAAATATAAAGCGATTTAATATAATATTTATACTAATGTCCATCTCAGGAAACTCCCCTAGAAACCGCCGCAAACAATTGTTCCATATCCACACTAATTACATATTCCGTATATTCCGTGTCTGGTAAACCTAACTAACATACAATCGTCAGGGTTATAGGGCTAGGGGATATATTTTTCGGCAACACCGACTGATAGTTTCTTATTTGTTTTCCCCGTTAGATAATTTTAAATATTTTTTTATAAAAAGGGTAAATGAAAGCAATAAAATATTGGCGCTAAGTAATCAAAACAGGTATTCCCATCCCTGAACTACCCTGAACCCCATTTAATATTGAATATACTCATGCCAAATTAATTGTTTCCTTAGAAATCTTCTAAACATTGAATGCCACATTCCAGCAACATTTTCGAAGTTCTTGCAACCCAACCAACCAACCAAATTCACTGTAAGTACAACAATTAAGCACTTTGTTGCTTCCGCACTCCTGCGGCATGCTTATTAAAAAGCCCAACTGGCATCAACGGCAACAAAAACTAACACTAATTAACTTTTCCCATTATGACTTTCACCGTCAAGGTCATCGATGATATCCATTCGAACGTAATCGTTATAGCCGTTTGACTGTAAAACGTTTAAGACCAACTAAAATAAAACAAAAAAGCAACAAAAAGAACGAAAACGAAGAAACAAAAAAAAAAAAAAAGAACACATAAACACGAACAAAAATAATAAATCAGAATATCCATGAAGAGCTGGAAACTAACTACGTCCGACAGGCCACAATGATTACGACGAAGGAAGACCGTTCTTTTAATTTTCAAGGTGTTTCTTGGGAAAACTTTTCACATGATTGAGAAAACAAAGAACATTTACTATTTGTAGTTGTTTGATCGAGTGTGTGTGTACGTGTGTTTTGTAAACTATTAGTTTTCTTTTTTTTTATTAAAGCAATGTGATTTGCTTTATTTATTGTTGGCATTAAAATTGTAGAATCATCAATATTTACAAAGTATCAGCAGTTGAAAACAGCAACGTTAAATAATAAAACTTTTCAATGTTTGTATTTGAAATCTTCGTTTATATTGGATAACAAATTCGTTACAATTTCTTTTAATTGCAGAAATAGTTTTTATTTTATTTCGGTATTTGCAATTCTCTGAAGCTAAATATCATAAATACTTTTTGTTATCCATTATTATCCATTGACATTATTAGATACATTTTTATTGTAATAAGTAAACTACCTAATTTTTGAATATAGAGTTTTTGGATATTTTATTTCCATAACAATTAAATAGGATCCTGCAACATACAATTAAATAGGATCCCGTTGCAATAAATGAGTCTTTCATTTTGAAAGTGTTTTAAGACCTTATATTGAATTTTTAAAGGTTTGGTTTTAATTTGTTTCAAAAATATTGTTAAGTTGTATTAATTTTGTTTGGGGCTTTGTGTCCTAAAACATGATAGAATACATAACGTAACAAAACTAAGATTTGTATCAGAACATAAAATGGACTTAAACCACTTCCAAAATAAACGACTCAAATTGTAATATATTAATTTGGAATTATCATTGACTTTATTTTGAATATGATATAAATATGAACGTTTCGGTTTAATATTTTTATTTAGGTCAAAATGTCCAAAAATAGGTTTTAAATTTACACCTTTACAAGTTTATTCCTTATAGCTTCAAAGTCCTTCAAAAGTAATAAACTAGTTAGATATAGTTTTGTATCTTATCTACATATACATACATATATACATATATATAAAAATGAATTGCTGTTCGTTAGTCTCGCCAAAACTCGAAAACGGCTGAACGGATTTTTCTTATCTTAGTCTTGAAATGTTCGTGGAGCTTCAGGGAAGGTTTTAAATTTGCAAACAAAATTTTATGAAGCATATGTGCATTTCCACGAATTTAGTATCGAGCTATTTTGGTTGCACCCCGTCATAGATGTTATTTTGAGATATTTTGGGTGAAAATTGGCCGCGTATCATTCCTCTAAGTCTACATTTGTTATTATTGCAAAATTTTCCAAATATTTTATTATTATTATTTTTTTCAATTGGATTGACATTGTATTGAAGCTATTTTATATGAGTATACCTAAAAATTTAAAAGTATATCATTAAATTTACACGCGATCATTGTATGTACACATTTTCCATAGAATGCACGTAAATGTTGCGGCAAATGCTAGGATGGGAAATCAGAAGACATTCTGAATGAAGTTCGTGTCCATTCAGGAAATTTGCTTGAAAATAATAATAGTAATAGTTCCATAGGAACATGTTGTTCCTTAAAGTACCAAATCAGGTGGTACCATTTTATGGTGGTTTTATGCTTAATCATTTGTCAATATCTTTGAACTTATATACAGAACACCTCGCATATAACCGACACAAAATATGTGTATCACAGACAAAACTAATATGCAAGATATTTTTTCTGCAAGCTCAACTGGAAAGAGAACAATTAACGAAAAAACCAGTAAACCATCCAAGGCAAAATACCTAATGTGAAGGCTATACCAAAATTTACATCGAAAACATTTATTATAACAAAGAGTCTCATGATGTTACCTATTCAGGTTGAACATGTGACTATAAAATTGCAAAAACGGGGGTAAGAACTAAAACATATCGAAAAATTAAACGGGAAATATTTATGTCGTATTTTTAAAACGTTAAGCAATAGTGCATAATTTCTGGGATGATATTATTTATTCACTGGAATCCATTATGCCTAATTATAGCCCACTCTTTGAGAAAATTCGGTCTTTATTTAAAATACCGAAAATGGGGCGTGACCAGTGTGTAGGAGCTATATCGAAACTTGGACCTAAATAGAGATTTTTTTTTGCAAAAATGTGTCTTACCCCCAATACAAAGGAATGACATATTGCAGCTATTACAATGGGAATGGTGACATATTAGGTTTTTCTAGGAAGATTTGACACCACTTGAGTAATGGTATGGGGGATACCACTATATAGATGCTACCCGGAAACTTGAACCAATATTGATAATTTTTTTAATGATATTTTGTACTCAATGTTGATCTAAAACAATTACAGCCAATTAGCTTGAAAGCGTAACCAAACTCCCCAAAATACCGAATATTATATGTACCGTTATATAGGGGCTTTTAGTAGGATTTATGCTACCATATAAAACAAGCAAAAAACGAACTACAGATGATTAGGTTGAAAAACATGCCCAAATCCCCAAAGGATCGAATAATGCGGAGGCTTTTGGGAAGCTTGGGCAAATTTTGTTAGGAACATTTTGTACTTAATGATGATCCAAAATATAAAATTAAGCCAAATATCGAATATTATATATTGATAGTTTTATAAGAAGAAATTCTGTTGAAGGCCGTGCCCAAGATCTTCAAAATACCGAATATTAAGAGCTACCATTATATGGGCGGTACCCCGAAACATTAATAATTTTTGGTACGGATACTTTCTGCTCAATGACAAACCAAAATATAATAAAATTACTACCAATTTTGTTGAAAAAATCGTCAAAATTTCTCATATTACAAAATACCGTTTTATGGGGGCTACCTTTAAAAGAGAACCAATATGGAACATTTCAATACCAAATATCCTAGGAGTAGTAATGTATGTGCAAATATATTGTGAAAATGTAATTAAATCCGAAAGTCAAACTTATATGCGGATTTAAATTTATTAAAATTATATTTTTCCACGAATTCGAATATTAATACATTTATATCAACAGAAACATTAGAATGCAAAAATAGAAAAAAATATTACAAAGATCTGTGCACTCTACCTTATAGTGGAGGGTTTAAAAACAAATCTAAAATTCCGAGAATTATAAATCAACAATATTGCTGGGCAAGACAACATTTGCCGGGCCCGCTAGTTATATATATATATATATTTCTTTTTGAACATAATCTAAATATGGAAATAATATTATGAATATAGTTTGAATCGGTTACTTCCTTAAACGGTAATATTCTTTAAAATGAATTTGGTGAAAAGATACTTGAAGTCTAATAAATATATCGATCGTTATATTTACAATGATGACATCAGGACATTGTTTTTGGAAACAAATATAAACATATTTAAGTTCAGCCAGTCCAAACATTTTATAACCTCCACCACATTAAAAATACCTTGAAATGGTCGGGAACCTTTCATACTGATTTGACAAAACATGGAGGAGTTTTTTTTATCCTCCATAGCTAATTACCGATATGTTGGAAAATTCAAATTGGATATTCAATACATCGTAAATAACTGAAAACCCCAATATGGGCATTTTAAAAACATTAAAAATGAGCCTTAAAATATGTACCAATATTGATCATTTCTAGTAGGAAAATTTTTGCTCCCCATTGAGAATCTAAAATGAAAAATTACGGGAAATTGGGTCGAAAAACGTCCGCAAATCCTAAAATAAAATACTGAATATGGGAATTATTAAAACATGTCGAAATATAGTACCATATGTATTTTCAACACAACATTAAACTTTATTACTAATTTCAAGATTACAGCTCTATCGGTTCACCCAAAATTCAAATTGTACCAAATTAAGTACAATTTAGTAGACATAAATACGAATTTCCAAAACTACCTATATCATACAAACAAAATAAATTTTATTTCCTAATTTCAGGACTCCACTAATTTAGTACCATTTATTACACATAAGTACAAATTTCCAAAACTATCTAACAATAGAAACCTTATTTCCCATTTCAGGAGTTCAGTCCTATCGCTTCAATCAAATCCAAATTATACCAAATTTAGTACACATTAGTGCGAATTTCCAAAACTTCCTACATATGCCAATCCTATACCCCAACAGCAATCCTAACACCAAATTTTAGGATTTCCGCTCTATCGGTTTACCCGAAATTCAAAATGTACCAAATAGGCGCGTTTATATGGGGTTTAAAGCTTTTTGTTTGAAGATTACCTACCTAATGATAATCCAAAATACTAACATACCGTCAATTTGGTTGGAAAACGCGCATAAAATCCATTGAACTAGGACAAAAATTAAACATTGTTAGTAGGATGATTTACTTCCCAATATTAACCAAATTAGAGCCAATTTTATTAAATGTGAGATTAATTTTACCATCAGTCTGATATGATAGCAAATTTCAATTATGTTTTTTTTTTTAATAAATATTTACCTTACATTTTCAACGAACATTTTTATATTATCTGCAATAACCCTTAAATATCAGGATGTCGTTTGCTGCTATAGCTATTAAAGTATCCTCTGGCACTGCTTGGCACTAAGTTCTGAACCTTCAATTTCATTATAATCACCAGGTCTATCTGTTTAATTAACCATCATTGCATGTTACCATTTTAACAGATAAATATTTTATAGCATTTTTTAAGATACAATTATATTCAAAAAAATTTAAAATTTCATTGTAAACCGCTCTTCAGATTTGAAATACAGTGGTGGCCACGTAATTAAAACATTAACTGTGGTAAAATTTTTTGATGAGCCTTCGATTCGTTTGAAGTATTTTTTAAATAAAAATTAATTCAGAACACTTAGATATAGTGTGAAAATTGAAAATTATTGAATATAATTTTTCCATAAATAACGCGATTTTATGAAAAAACATCGACATTGAAGTGGCCTCATAATTAACATTGTGTGATTTTTTCCTTTACTGCATTTTTGTGAAAATATAAAAAAAACTACTAAAATGTGTTAAAGTAAGCATCAAAAATGCTGCTGTGTGCCGGAAACTGTACTGGTCAACATAGGCGTTTATCTCTGTTCATTCTGTTGTGACTGATATATTTTTGTATAAAATATATTCTGTACTACTCGAACAATTGATTTGATATAATAAATTCCAATATTTATAGATATTTCCTCACATACTGCAAAAATATTCCGGCCTTCTTCAATAAAGGCTTTCGAAATAGAATCGTTCCTTTTCCTTTATGTAAATTCCCATTTTATGAGTTTTTTATTTCAAATATTTATTTATTTTAAGAAGTATTTTTTGTTTTCTACTAATTCTAGCAATTTTTGGTGCATTCGGTCCTTTATTTTCTATATAACCAAAAAAGTATACGTAAATCAATAACCGTGGTACATTTGTACCCATCCAAAGATAGCTCTGTAACTCATTAAAAAATTGGACTATCGTGAAGTTTTTTGTTTTAAATTAGATGTAGGAACTCAAATGTAGATGTAGGAAGTCAAAATTTTATATACATTAAAATAATATATATTTAAATCCATGCTTAAATGATAATCTATCTATCTACCATGAGTCCTAATAGATTTTTTTTTAACCGTAGTATTTTGAATATTAAAAAATCAGCTTTCATTTTCTCAAATTTCAGAATGATTATTGTAGTTAGTAGTTAAATACGGAACAACAAAGATATTTACGCTCCAAAATAATAATAATTAATCGACTTAATTTAAAAGTTGGCAACCCTAAATTCCAACATATATACATTGTTTATAAATTGTATTCTCGCGCGCTCTCTTTTTTCATCTTTGCAATAAACTTGTTCCTCTAATGGCCCCACAACATTTTTTGGAGACAACCACAAAAAAAGTTTGGGAGCGCCGAGAAACATCAAATTTATGAGTTTGTTGCAAACGAAACAAAACAAAACCGACTTTCTCAACAATAATAAAAAAACAAAAACGAAAATGTTGATATGACAACAATGTGATTTCTGGTTGGTGATGTTGGCGTTGTTGTTGTTGTGAATGTTTATGGATTTTTATCTGTGGTTTGATTGTTGTTTTTATCCGTCTTCAATAAACAAACAATGTTGGGGCTTGGGGGAGCGTATGAGCGAGCTAATGAGTTTGTTCAATGTGTTCGTGCGGGTGTATGTGTTCGCTGCCATGCCGAGTCTTTGGCATCTTTGAAAAGCTTCGTGAATTTTAGTTCCACTTCGACAACGGCTCCATGTAGTGGTTGTTGGTTGTCTAGCGTATGTAACGGTTATATTTGTCGCAGATAGTTGGCTTTGAATTGTCGGGTTTTTGCTCCACTAACAAACATTACGACTCGTTACGACCGGTTGGCGCGCATTTTTGAATAAATTAATTATGAAATAGTAAAAGAAATAAAAAACGAAATTGAATAAAATAAAGTTGCAATATGAAAATACAAAAAATGTTCACAATTATCATTTTCAAATAAAGAATGTTGGCAATTTTATGGTGAAAGAAAAAGTAATTGATGGCCGGCATAATAAAATCCATAGTAAAGAAAACAGCAACTGATCAATCTGTGCAAAGTTCAGGGTTACAACAAACATAGCAAACAAGTGTTAATAATTCAAATATTTACACATACACACAAATAAACAAATCGAAAATGCTAAATATTGCTTTGAGAAAATCCCATCTGGCGATCGATTCATTCATTTATTTCAAATAATATTTCACATGAAATATATTAAATCATTAAAAATTGTATAACATTATATAAATGTGGTTAAATAAAAACAAACACAAATATATGCTAAAATTTCAAATAGAGAAATCGAATGAAATATATGAGAGGTCATATTATATATGTATCAGAACCGATTGAATTTAAATTGGATACGTAAATGTGACCTGATTTGATTTACACAGACAGACTGACGGATTTAGAAACTGTTTCTAATTAGATTATCAAAAGTAATAACGGAAAACCAGAAATGGTTTTGGTTAATATAAACAATTACACAAATAAATGTTTTCAGAAAACATCAAACACTAATATCAATTGAAAATCCTATGTAAACAAATCGAAATGTTTTAATTTTAATAGAAATACACAATGGTTCTATTCCATATCCTACAAGAATCTTTAATTAATCGAACATTTTTTCGAGTTTCCCTTTATAAATTTGACAAGTGTTACCAATTTTTGAGTAAGGAAACAGGCCAAACCGGAGACAGTTCTAAAAATAAATACTTACATACACTTTTCGAAATACCACAAAGATAACAAAATAAAATTATAACCACCTAACTGCTGTCTAGTTTCTCAGGATTTTCATAAATGCACTGGTGGCCAAAACTAAAGCAACTGAACTTGCAAACTGAATAAATGACCTGTGATTTTTTTGAAAATGGAGTTATACTGAAAGTTTTTTCAGATATAAAATATATATATATATATAATAACATATAAAATATATTCTATGGAAAACTAAATTGACCCAATTTTTGCTTGGTCAAAACTAAAGCAACTTTTTGATTTTTTCTTATAAATAAGCAATAATCGACCTCAAACATTATTTTCATTAGGGCAGCACACCTACGTGCCACTGAATCAATAAGATGATCAATTTGATCCTTGGATAAAAAAATTTTAATATTTATATGTTCTTAATGTAAATTAAATTGTGTATACATTTTTTTAACCCTTTCAGTGTTTTTGTCGAATATATTCGACATTTAAAAGTACTCTCTTTCTTTGCGATTTTTTGCTTATCCTATGTACCGTTACTATTGATGTTTTTGTTTTTGCTGAAAGACAGACGAAATTCGCCGAGGGTCAAAATGGCAATTGCTATGTCATATAAAGGATTTTAAAAACTAAATTTTAGATTTTTATTCCCATAAAATTTTTTTTTGACACTGAAGGGGTTAAATAATATACTGTAATTGTTTATTGGCCTTTCGGCCAATAAATAACAATAAATAACAATTAATAAATAAATAATATACTATTCCTTGCATCATGAACCTTTGCGAAGAGGTTATGTCTGTTTGTGAAGCTCATTTGATTATTCCATGATTTTTCCAACGATTTTTCTATAGGGTAAAGATCTGTTGATTGTGTTGGCCATTATAAAAACTGATTTTTAACTCGTGCAATCTTTGACATATTTCGGTGTATGTTTGAGATTACTGCCAAGCTGAAACACTCAAGCGGTATATTTTCTACTCCAAAGGAAACTGTAGCTTTTTCAACACATTTGTATAAAAAATCCGATCCTTTACCGCATAAATCTCGCAAATATATCAAACTCCATAAAAAGAAAAACCGCCCAATGCCATTATTGACCCTACTCCATGCTTCCCAGTACCATTGCAATAGTGTGGCATGAGCCTTTCATTTTTGGACTTTCTCACCATATATTTTTCATGTCTGAGTCTTTAATATTTAATTTTAATTAATGTGAGAGCATAATATTTCTCCACTGAGTCAAATTCGAATTAATATGAGCATTTGCGAAAGGCAATCTGGCTTTCCGATTCTTTTCAGAAATAAAATTACTTTCTTGATAGTTTCCGGACATGTAGGCCTGCTACCATAGCTCGTCCACGCTCTGTTCTTCGGAACAGTTCGTACTGACAATTTATTGATCAGTACGAACTGATGTTCTTTTGCAGCCTTCCTGATCTAGTTACATAAAACCAACTTATAATTCGAAATATTGCTGATTTATTTATCCTCCGAAGTAATATTCTGTGATAAATTATTTTCAAAATCTCTGATGATTAGCTGTTTTATCGGAATACCATTTATATATATATATATATATTTTTGTTTGCAGTACGAGGGCGGTTTGGAAACTTCTTTGCCTATCAATGAAAGAGAATAGCGTGGCATAATTATGAAAGGTAGTCTCATTTCAGAAATTCATGATGACAACCTCAAATAAAATGACATCAATTTCAAATAAAATGAAAAATAAATTCCATAAAATTGCATGTATGTCGATTGGCAAATTTTCAACAAATTGGACAAAATATATTTTCTAAAGCTGAACATTACTCTCAAGATTTAACCATGATTGTTACAACTTATATTTATAAGTTTTAGAGGCAGATAACTTCTAAAAATCAAAATCAAATTCAAAATAATTTAGCAATTTTTGTCACTGAACACATAGTATGCGTACGTTTCGAAGGAATATATTTTAATTTAAATTTTGAAAGCTGAATGCTGTCAAAGGCAAATTTATGAAAAAAATTGGAAACATATGATAGCATGAGACTACCTTGTATAATTATGCCAAGGAGAATAGTTAGATTTTCAAAAATATTTTTATTTTTCATAGTATCCTGAAATATTTCCTCAAGGTCTTCAAAATAGTGGTTTTCAACTGTAATTGCATCTCCATTTGAGGTAAAATGCTTGCCAGCAAGGATTTTTTTTTAAATTTGGGACCAGGTAAAATTATAGTCAAGCAACTCGAATTGATCCAAAAGGTGGCAATATTACTCTGCATTTACTGCATATAATCAATCAATAAAATACCTTGTGACTACTTTGTATGAGATATACTTGGTAATACAATTAAAAGGAAAACATGTAGAAGGCTTTGAATTTGTATGTCAAGGAAAAGTTTGAGGAAAATTGAAAAATTTTCTTCTGGGATTCGATTTTTGGTTTTCGGGCTGGAAGGAAGTAAATTTTTATATTAATGCCACGAAATTGATGATTGGGTATAGTCAGAATGTTAATTGGGCTGACAAAGTTTACGTCGGCATGGTAGGGAGGGAAAACCGACGAATCTCAAACACCTAAGGTTCAAAGATCATCCTTCATACTAACTTTGACCATCGCGAATATAGATGTTAAAATTAAGCTACCAATAAAACTTAAATATTCATGTAACTGGTTGAGGCTTATTTCTTCTGAGAAGAACACCCCCAAGCCCTGAGCACGGTCGGAAACAATGGTAGCAACAATCAGAAGAAATAGAGTCTGGTGAGGATCGTTACATAATTTTAACGGCGCCCAAGGTGGGGCGCCATTATGCGGCATTTATTAAGCTTGGAATTTTGGTTGCTTTAGTTTTAGCCACCAGTGTATGTGTTTATCATGCAATATATATCAAAAACGGATATTCAAATATCAATACCTCGCAATGGTGTACGACATAGAAATCTATAATAAATTATTGCCATGTGCTCATTTGATTTTGTTTAAAAACTTTTCTATATTTAAAATAAATCAATAATTTCCACCAAATTTTAAATGTTGTTATTTTCGATTTTGCTAATCTTTGTTATTATATATTTTTTGTTCTCCTTTTTTTCAAATAATTCCATTGCAAATTTTTTTCGCTTGTTTCCATACGGCAATTAAAAGAGGTGTGAAAATGTTGTGTTAAAATAGACTTTTGTTTATATTTTCTATTGCGTTTCGTTTGTTTATTTTACCGGTGGCAAAATGAAGAGGATACAGCGCATTTGCCGAGCATTACAATCAGCTCATTAAAATGTCATATTGGCATGGGCATTTTTTTTCAAATACCATACAAGTGCAATGAATGATTTTGTGTGTTGTGTTTTATTACTGCATCAAATGATGTGTAAATAGATTGCCGATTTTGGAAGTAAATAAGAAATTTATATATTAATAAATAACTAATTGGATCGCCATGTGTGATTGTGATGTGTTGTGAAGTGAATTTGAATTTGTTCTATTGAGCTAATAATTTTATTCTAATAAAAAACACAAGAGAATAAATTCAAATGCGTTCATTTTACATAACCTTGAACTTCGCCATGCAAATAATTTTTTTTATCATAAAAATATATATTTAACCGAAGACATACATTTATAATATTTAAATATTATATATCGTCCGTTGTTTAAAATGTGCAGCTGTGAATGTAACCGATAAATTAATTTTTTTTCAATTCAATTTAAAAAATAATATTGAACTTCGCCATGCAAGCTATTTGAAACCTAACCTTCTTATAAAAATAGTTTAATTATTATCAACAGACTTTCATTCACATTTGTGTGGTATTTTTAGTCCCGTAATTTCAATGACTTCCAGTAGAAAGCAAGCAAAAATCTAAAATATGTAAAAAAGAAAATATAATTCTGATTGTTGTTTTTGCTGTGTTTCTTAGCGATATCAAATTAAAAACATGCAAAAACCACGTACATGGTGTATCGAACATTCTCAACATTAAAATACAAGTACAAAACTTATTGTAAATGGAAACAAATAATAATTCCACAACTAATTAATCATAATTACACTTAAAGTGCCAATTTTGTGATATCAGAAGAAAACAACAAAAATTAAAACAAAAGTCGATAACAACGACGCCTACATCAATCTGCAAAAAAGAAAAGGTTTCCAACTAGAAACAAATAATCACCCAAAAACATTTATAATTTGGAAAGAACACATTTTGCGGATTTAAATGTTGGAACACGATAAACGGCGAAGGAATGTCATTATGGAGCTGGTGAGGAGGTACAAGGAGGGTAAACTGACCACATCTCATGTCAGAGCATTAAACAGTATGTATTTTTTATTTGTATTTCAATTCGAGAACACTTGTGTTTTTATATTGAATTTTTAAATGTAGATTTATTGCAAATTACAAATTGTTTATTTATATAGTATGTAAAAATTGTAAATGAGAAAAAAAAATTAATAGCAACAATTGCAAACATGTACAAGTTATGTACATACTTTAATGGGAACATTTAGATAAACACTTAAAATTGAACGAATTTTGGCTAAAACTTTTTTATCAATAGAAAGGATAATCCGCATATACCATACCCTATAAATACATAGTGAATACAAATAAAGAATTGTTCAGAAATTACCTAAATTTACTACCTATTAAAATCGAATCAGTGCTTTGAACCCCGAACTTGTTTCCTTGGTGCTTAAAAGGTTTATTAACTTGTATTTTCATGGGTGATATTATATTCTTCTAGACTGAATTATGCCAAATTTCTCGGTGTAAAAATACCGATATCCAAACCAAATAGAAATTATATATCTATATCTGAATTTGACAAACACCACATATATTTGGACCGATTTTTACAAATAGGTCTCGTTCTTGTACCTAATTATCGAACTATAACTAATTTTAACACAGTTGGATGAATTTTGCGACCTATACTTGGGCTTAGATTTCTAAATATATTCTAAAAAAAAATCTGGACCTATTTTGTTTCCATAGCGTGGAGTACGGTCTAAATACCACATGTATCATTGAGTTAGACACTATTGTTCATTTTGGGACAATATTGTCAATGTTTATACCCTCCACCATAGTATGGAGGGTATATTAGTTTTGTTTTTCCGTTTGTAACGCATCGAAATAATTTCCGACCCTATATATATTCTTGATCAGCGTAAAATTCTATGACGATTTAAGCATGTCCGTCTGTTGTAATCACTCTGGTGTCTAAACGAATTGAGATAGATCGCCAAAATTTTGCATAGAGTCGTCCTTTGTCTGCGGGCAGGTCAAGTTCGATGATGGGCTATATCGGTCCACGTTTAGGCATAGCTCCCATATAAGGGTACCTCCCATTTTTCGGTATTTTGAAGTTCTTAAGCGTGTTTTTTAACTGAATTCGGAATAATCATTTCCGACCCTATACACTATATATATTCTTGACCAGCGTAAAATTCTAAGACGATCTAAGCATGTCCGTCTGTCCGTCTGTCTGTTGTAATCACTCTAGCGTCTAAACGAATTGAGATAGAGCCCCAAAATTTTGCATAGAGTCGTCTTTTGTCTGCAGGCAGGACAAGCTTGAAGATGGGCTATATCGGTCCATGTTTAGGCATAGCTCCCATATAAGGGTACTCCCCAAATTTCGGTATTTTGAGGTCCTTGAGCACGAATTCGCTGAAATTTGGTACTGTGAGTTCTTATTGGGTAGCAAATCTCCCTACTAAAAAATTATAAATATAGGACCATTTTTTCGCGTAGCCCCCATATGGGGGCTTGAACGCGTTTTCAGCCAAATTCTTTGTAATTTGATTTTTTGTAGTCGTATATGATAACAAAAATTATTAATATTCAGCCCCTTTTGGGGGTAGTCCCCATATAACCCCCTTTTTATATTAAAATAGTTATCTGATTTGTTCCGCGTATTCGGTTTGGTTCTAAGACCTTGTGTTAATCATTATACCGGCGGATGTTCGAGAATGAACTATATCGGCCCGCAGTTAGGTCTAGTCCCCATATAATGATACCTCATAAATTGCAGTATTTTGAGGATTTTATACTCTACCATGCGTTATCAATATCGGTCCACGTTTTGGGATTTTCAGATTTTTGGATAAATCCCCATTAAAAATTGCTGAAATTTGTATTTTGTGTATCGGTATAGGCCTACTTTTTGGTATTTTCCCTATATGTTTATTGCAAGTATCTGTCAGTACATCTGTGGTGGAGGGTATCGAAAGTTCGGGCCGGCCGAACTTAACGCTTTCTTCACTTGTTTAATATTCCATTTTCAATTTTTTTTTTATTTTCGTACTACACCAATGATTTTTGGGTTATATATTGGAAAAAATGTGCTGACTCAAAATCCATTCGCGATTAAATTTTTGGTTGGTGCGCGCAAATTCTATGGACGTTTTAATTTTGGACATAAGAAAAAAATTACGTTGATCGCACAAGAGTTGTTTGAGTGCTACGTAGTGCTATATAGAGTGTGTACCATAACAATGAGAACATTGGCGTCTATTTTGACCGGCCACAACGTGGCATTGACTTATCATCCGACGTACAGCACTTATACCCAATGACTTATTTTTAATCCCGTACATCAAGAAAAAATGCGATATGTTTGTCGACAGGTCGTTCATAGGTAGCGACTTTTGAGCATCATTTTAAAGAAATTGGACTAAATTATAAGTGGGAGCTGCTTGAAATTAAATTTTGTGTCCGACCAAGAGTTATAGCCGCTTTTATTCTTTATTTAAAAAACCAAACCTAACTATGTATATATGGGAGCTATATATACGTATATACAATTTAGATCGGGGAATACAGATGGAATAAAATTGTATGCAATACCAATCAATTATTGGCATAAGACATTTCCGTGTATAGGTCTAACAACGTGTACTATATTACAACATATACTATACCAATGCTTGCAAGATTGCTTGCAATAGTAGAAAAAGAGGAACTTTTTAGGATATAAAAAATTAAAAAAATATTATAATATTTTTCCTTGAGTGACTTATTTCTATTGTTTAAGTTCCTTATCTTTAAAAAATGTATTTATTTAAATAAATTTGTTGTGGTTTCCCATAACTTTGTGTTGTTATTTGCATGCTTACAATTTACGCATTTGTTTTTGTCGGTAATTGTTTATGTCCCCAAAAGGACGGTAAGTGGTTTTCTTCGGATAAAAAAAATAGAAGAGGAATAAAAATACAAAACGAAGTAAACAAAGCATAATTAATTTGGGCTAATGGTATGCATGGGGTAGTTCGGTGATTAATTAACATTTCTTTTGTTTATCAAATAAGGGTTTGCTATGAAATTAGCAAAATAAACAAAACAATTGTTTAATGTTGGGAATTTATTTGATTGTTGTAGTTGATTTTCGGTACCTCAAATCCATTATTATTAGAGATAACGTCATTTGAAAAATTTCTTTTGGGTGTCGTTTCGACACTTTTGTCACGTATGACATTTAATTTCTTAATTAGAAATGGAAATTTGAAAGTAATTTTGTGTAGTTATCATTATAAAAAATATATCAGTGGAAATATTTTTATAATACATCTAAGAGGATAAATAATCCAAAAAGTTAGTGAAAATTGGCACAATCCTTTGGAAATCTTGGGGTTTAAACAGAAGCACGACTATCTCAAGATACAGCAGAATATGCCTTCGTTGACTTTTCCCTTTTGTATGTCTTAGAGTCCGAAAAACAATTTAAAGCCAAATCGATTTCCACTTTAACCGGTCACTCTTCACAGTTCCTTTAAAAATGACTCTAGCGCTCAAAAATTTTTAATCAACTGACAAACTCTCACTGCCTTATTTTCCTAAAAAATCATCTCTCAGCTGATTTTACCGCTTTAATTTTTAATACATAATTCTGGCGTGTTAATATTTTATATTTATATTTCTCTGGCCCACTGTAAACCTCCAACATGTTTAAGATAATATGCCATCGATTAACAGGTTGAAGTCACATTTAAAACATACTAATTTAAATAACAAATATATATTTGGGTGTGTAAATAATCTTGATTGTAATTCAGTTAACAGTGATCAACTGGTTTTAAAACGCATTTAAAAATTCCTTTGTTAATATTCAAAAAATTAAAAATGAAAGAAATGGAATTTTAATGCACAACCCAAACAAAGCTTCTTAAAGAATGAAATTCAATTCGACAATACCTCAATTGAAAACATTTTGAAGATGAGCGCATCTTCATTCAAATCCCCACATGGTGATCGTGAAAAATAAAAAAAAACAAGAGCAAACAAACATTCAGCACCCCTCAAATACAAAAGCTTTGCGGGGAAGAGGCTTTATTGTGTGTAAATAAATAAATAAAATTGTGAATTGTGTTAAATAATTTCTAATTCAGTTTCAATATCACATTCAAATAAGAAAGAATACTGAAAACGTAGTGGCAGTATGACAAACATTACCGCTTCGGCAAATATTAGAGTCAATAGATGGTTGGTGGCGGGGTGGGGGATCTTTGTTTGTTTGTTTTTTTCTAATGTTATGGTTGTTGTTGTATTCATGGTTTACGGTCATTGATTTTGAACTCAGTGGAAGTGATATAGGTTGGTAATGTGGTATAGTCACTTTTTTTGTAAACTGAAAATTTTAGAATAACTGAAACATGTTCTATAGTTTGCTGTTCTCAAAAAAATAAGATAGCAATGACCTGTTTAATTTATTTAAATCACGTTGAGAATCAGTACCAAAAATAAAATTTTTCATGAAATTGACTTTTTTTCGGTTGAAGTTTAAAAATAATTTTTTGTATAGTCACTTTTTTTTAAACTGAAAATTTTAGAATAACTGAAACATGTTCTATAGTTTGCTGTTCTCAAAAAAATAAGATAGCAATGACCTGTTTAATTTATTTAAATCACGTTGAAAATCAGTACCAAAAATAAAATTTTTCATGAAATTGACTTTTTTTCGGTTGAAGTTTAAAAATAATTTTTTGTTTTACGGATGTACTTTAATCGTTATTACTAAAGCATTAAAATAATCAGTATGAACTAAAAATCAAATAATATGCGCGATTGCACCACATAATCACCAATTTGGAAAAAAAAACTAGACATTTCTTCAGTAAACACAAGTGTAGGTAATGTGGTATACCTTGATTCTGCATGAAAAAAGGCCAGCACTAGACAAAATCTCATTACTATGTGAAACATTTGTACTCTACGAGAGTCTACCATGAATCACAAGGATGAAAAACAAAGGCTATGAGTTTTAACAATTTCTCCATATAAAAATTAAATATTGCCATGTGTAGACATTATTATATAATAAAAATTAAAGTTGCACTCAACGTATCCGTTAAAAATCTTAACAGACATAAATCTCGATCTAATTCGCATTCATTAAAAACAATAAATTATATAAGATATCAATTGCAAGTGAAAATTATACTATACCACATTAACATCATGTGGTATACCACATTACCTGCACTTTTTTTAAAATCACTTTTTATGGGATTTCAAATATTTTCTCAAATATCTCTTAAATTGTTAGAATAATATTATTTTCAAATTGATACATGGAAAGACAACACATGTAGCATGTTAAGTGTAAATTTTCAATTTAATCGGATAAAAAATAAAAATTGTGCAATCTAAAAACAAATGGGTATACCACATTTGCATCACCTCCTATATCAATCTACACACCAATATTAACCATAATGAAAATTTCCAAAACTACCTCCATATCTCAACACTACACACCAATTCAGAACGTAAAAGAAATCTACCTCTACGCTAATTTTGTTGTCTCATGTTACCTTACGTACTCCCGTAATACTTATGTATTTCAAAAACCAATTCCAAATTTCATGATTCGATCCCTATAGTTTCATTCAAATATTATTTTTAGCAAATTTAGTACCATTTAGTACACATTAATATAAATTCAACTGAAATCATATTTCCCAACTTCAGGATTCCAGCCCGATCGCTTCACCCAAATGTAATTGTACCAAATTTAGTATCATTTTCAATACATTAGTAAGAATTTCCAAACCTACCCACATAACTCAATACTACACTCCAACAATAATCTTAATTCAAAATTTCAAGAATCCAGTTCTACCTGTTCACCAAAAATCTAAATTTGGCACCATCCGCCAGTACTAATTTCCAAAACTTCCTATATACCCAAATTCACCCCAAATTATACTAAATTTAGTACACATAAGTACGAATTTTCAAAACTACCTATATATTATGTAACCAATGGAAATCGTATTTCCCGATTTGAAGATTCCATCCCTATCGGTTCACCCACATCTAAAATGTACCAAATTCAATGCACATTAGTACGAATTTCCAAAAGTTCCCACACAGCCCAATCCTACTAATTTAATTTTTTTGGCTTTATCCGTCCACATGCTAAGATGTCCATTACAACAAGTTTAGTACATTTTTGTACTTTTCGGATATGTGTAGTTCAAATTTCCTACACTGCAAAAGTGATCCTCATTCTAAATTTAAGAGTTCTCCACCGGTTTACTCTTTCATTAATGTAGAAACTTGCGTTGGGAAATTCATATCGAATATGGTCGTAACCTTTATGGTATCTATGTCAAAATACTGGCCAATAATTAACCAGCTCTGGTTATTCTCCGAAACCACGAAATATTCTTTTATAGTAATATCGCTTGATAGTGATTCGAGAACCATCAAGATACTGAAAACAAAACATTTATCGAAAATTTTGAGCAAAAAAAAATTTACACACTAACCAGGACATTCAAAATACATAACATCGGCTATGTGGCTAAGGTCCGAATATAGATTTAAATTGAGTATTGGCAGCATGGATATTTAGTAACCTCCCATACTGCCAAATGTGGCTAAACCTTCAAAATACAGAAAATGGGGCGAATAACCAGGAGCTATACTAACACGTGAGTCAAGATATTCCATTTTCAGTACCATCCTAGTAATGTGAATAATGTAGTTGTAAAATTGCAAAATTCTTTCGTAAAAATTGCGATCTGTCCAGATTTCGATCAGACATTTGATTTCTGATTAGACTTTGTTTTGTTTTCTCTTTCGTTTTCTTTTCAACAGTTTTACCGAGGATTCTCAATTACCCATTTTTGGTATTAAGAAGTTTTTTTACCGCACAGGAAATACCGTTTAGGAAATACTTAAAATCTGGTGTTTCTCTTATTTGAAGGCTGTACAAAGATACGACTTATACCGACAACTTTTGACACTTAAAAATATTAAAAATCTGCCGATCCCTTATATGGATCTAGAAATTCTCAAAATTCCCAATTATATATTAATCACACAGAGTTATATCAGACACCGAGAATGTGCTAGGAAACATGTTAGAAGCAAACATGTCAAGCCCCGGCGGGTTGAACCTTTGATATATTCATGTATTATAGAGACCAATATGTCAAATGGTCCCACAACATTATATAGAGTCTATACTTAAAATACATTAGCATTTACTTTTACCGCCAGCCAAAATTACCAAATTTTAAAACTGGAATCCAAATTAAGAAACTTCAATATCTACGGGTGTAGGGCACTAAAATATTTCCATTACATATTTAAATGCCTTCTCTTGTAAATCACATATGTTATGAGCACACCATGATGTCATCTAACCTGTTCGAAAGATTCATTCAACGAGGCATATAAAAAATCTTAAATAAATTTGCTTATTTTTATAAAAACGCCTTTTATGTATTGTTTTTTTTTTTTCTTAAAAAAGACGATTGCCTTTGGTTTATGGTCGCTGGGAGATGATTCCAAACATTCTTCGACATTTCGAACATAAAACAAATAATTGATGTTCGTCATAAATTGTGGCATTCGGGTATAACAGGTTGTTTCAAAAACGAACAAAACAAAATTTCTCCATTTTGATGATTATTTGAATAATTTCCGAATGCGCACACGACGATATGATCTAATATCACGTTTAATAATTTTTGAAAATGCCAAATATTTTTTTTGCTAAATTCGAGGCAAATAAAAACGTTGCCGAAAACATTAAATGGTCGCGGTCGACACATTGAACATTTCGCCAGCATTCAATTTGAATCGATTGATGTGTGTTCGGCTATTAACCTATCTGTCCATTTCATGAACAATGAACAAAATTTTTATTTCTTGTTTAAAGTTCCATTCTTTAATTGAATATTTTTGTTTATGGCCAAGGCATACTGCATAACGTATTAATTGTACATATTTCTTTTAAATGTAAAAAAATATGAAATTATAATAGGAGGGGATATTTTTTTATTTCGTATTTCCGGTGCAGTCCTTTTTGAACACCAACAGTTGAAGTGTATTGTGCATATGTCGTAGTCTGTCTCAGGCGGACGTAGCTAAGTCCACCTAAAATGTTGCCCTCACCTATAATACTTATGTAATGATGAACACAATTCTCATACAATGAGATAATAAATCGTAACACCTGTCCCATAGTCTGTGTTATCTTGTTTTTACATGTGTGTAGTAAATTAGCATTATTCTCTAGGTAATATAAGGTATGTTCGATAACTTTCCCCAAAACAAATTGCTCAGTAATTTCTTTTGAGGGACAATTAACATCGGATAATTTTTTAATGATAATCCAAATATATATATTTTCCCCCAAACACATTTTGACGGAGCTAAACCACAGTTTTTCTTGCTGACTCGTCACTTGTGCCATCAAATCAATTAAACGAGCAAACATAGAACTTTTGATCGAACATACCTATTGTTTGCAGTGAATGTTTTACTTTCGCTTTAGACAATTATTAAAGATTCAATTAATCAAAAAAATAAATGTTTATTTTAACGCAATAAAAAACCTCGAATGAATGGGCGACTAAACGAACGACTTAATTAATTTATGAATGAATGACTGAATAGTTTATCTTATTTGTCTAATACTATAAATATACGCGTTAAAATATTTATGTACACAGTTGTATACAATGAACATACACACATACATAAATGCATACGTAAATTATTATTTTTTATGTTCCATAAAACGCCTTTGTGAAAATGTAATTATTTTGTATTCGTTGTTGTTTTCGCACAGCAAATGGACAGTAAATGAAATATCCAGCTGAGACTAAATGATCCAATAAGTCTAAGAGAATAGAATTATTTAGTAGTGTATATATTTATTTAGTATGTATATATTCTATGTGTTTATAATTGCCAAGTTTATAAGAAAGTAGTTGAACATTTTGCGGATTAAAAAATACTTTGTTTTGTAAATAAAAATTTGTTTCACAAATATAGTTGGAGGGGTGGAAAATTCATTATGGGCAAGTATATGAAAAAGCCAGAAGGACAAATTTGCTAGTTTTTGAGTTATGTTGTGATGATTATTTTCGATAACTTTAAAATTGCAGATTATTTTTGAGCTGAATCGAATGAGAAATATTTTTGAAAAACATATAATCGTTCTGTGTCAAGTCCTTGTGTGTCTGTTTCGTCCTTGTTTTCTTGAACCGCAAAATATATATGAAATATGACTTCCAAATATTCTACAATAATGTAACTCAAACGATTTTAGATATGGTCTTCAAAGACAACAAATTAATCTATATTTTAATTGTCCTTATATAAACCAGATTTTCGCATAATATTACCAATTATCAAACGATTAAACTAATATGCATATATCATAAGTCAGCTTTCTCACGGGAATTCGTTTAAATCCATATTTTTCAGAAATAGGTTTTAATAATCAACATTGAAATTATAAATTAAATTTTTGCATACTTTTAGGCTGATACATGTAAACCGTAATGTTGGAAGATTAAAACGTCTGGGTATATGTATATACAGTCCAAATTGCTTATAATGAGGGTCAAGGGACCTGCAAAACTGGTCGTTATGAGCGATATCTATATATAAAAGAGCTTAGTGTTAAGTGAGTGACTGACAGATCATCGCCCAGACTAAACGGCTAAAGCTAGAAGCTTGAAATTTTGAGTGCTGGTTGTTGTTGGTATGTACGCTGGGTTTTTGGAAATTCGAACTAGAAGGGTACGAGAAGTACTAAAATGTACTAAATATGGTACCCTTTGTATTAGGCAAACGGGAAGAGCTAGAATTCTAAAATTGGGAATTTGGGTCACTGATGGAAAGTTAGAAAGATATACAAAAGGGTTTTTGAAAATTCGACCTAAAAGTGTACGAAAAGTACTAAATTTTACTAAATTTAGTTCCAATTGAACATATATAGCTATTGAACATATATAGGTAAAATCTTAAAATTTTGTACGGAATAAGGGTCGGGAAGTGGTGTTTATGTATGGAAATGGTTTATGAAATTCGTACTTATGTGTATAAAAAGTACAAAATGGTACTAAATTTGGTACTATTTGCACTTAGTTGAGTGCATAGGGATGGAATGCTGAAAATAGGAATTGGGATTACTATTGGAGTACATGATACTATTGGAGTAGCATTAAAAAATCGTACTTATGTGTACGAAAAGTACTAAATTGTACTAAATTTGTTGCACGTTGAATTTAGGTGAACGGATAGAGGTGGAGTCTTCAAATTGATATTAAACCTGACTGTTGCAGTGTAGGATTGGGGTAGTTTAACAAATTCGTACTTACTGGTACGAAAAGTTCTATATGGTACTAAATTTAGTACAATTTGGATTTTGCTTGAAAGGATAGAGCTGAAAACCTGAAATTAAGATTACTGTTGAAGAGCTACAGACACACCTTTGCAAAATCGTATTTATGTGTACGAAAAGTACAAAACGGCACTATGTTGGGTACAATTTGGATTTGGGTGAACGGAGAGATCTGGAATCCTAAAATTTGGAATAATGGTTGCTGTTGGAATATAGAATTGAGATATGGAAGCATAGTACTTATGTGTATTAAATGGTAATATATTTGGTACAACTTAATTATGTGTGAACGGATATAGCTGGACTCCAGAATTTTCGAATTAAAATTACTGTTGGAGTATAGGAAAAAAGTACTAACTGGTACCAAATGGTTTACAAATTGTTTTGTGTAAACGGATAGGGCTGTGATCCTGAAATTTTAAATTAATATAAAAGTTTGATTGCAGGACTGAGATACGTGTACTAAATGGTACTACATTTGGTACAATTTTGATTTGAGTGAACGGATAGAGATGTAAAACTTAAATTTGGAATGACTGATTACAGAATTAAGGTAGTATTGGAATTACGTACTTATGGATACGAGAAACACTAAATTGTGCTAAATATGGTACAAATTGTTTTGTGTGAGTGGGAATCATAAAATTTGGAATTAAAATTAAGGATTGGATTGTAGGATGAGACATGAAGTTAGTTTTAAAAATGCGTAATTATGTGTACTAAATGGTACTAAGTTTAGTACAATTTAGATTTGAGTAAAAGGATAGAGATTACGATTATTACAGTGATTTTATTGACACAACTTTACTTTGCACGTTACTTTACAGCTTTACGTTACTTGACGGTTTCAATTCGCGATCTGATTCACAACTGACTAACTGCCTTGCCATTTCCTCTATTTATATGGACCTTGCCTGTCGCTACAGAAGTTTCTAGACGATCTGGTAACATCTGGATTACGAACAATCTACCAGTGCAACACACACATACAAACTTACATTGAGTGAACAATAACAACAACACATATGCAGGCGAGGGAGCAACAAAGAAAGAGGAATTAAGCGATCATCAATGATGACGTTTAACAAGAATTGTACGTCAATAACAAAATAGAAAATGAAAGAGGAAATGTTGTTGTGAAGTTATTCGAATAAACTGCGTAGTAGAAATTTACGTTACAATTCAAATTCTTAAATTAACGGAATTCATCTAAATTAACTTAAATCTAAAGTTATATTCGTAACATTGCCCCCCGCTTAAGACTGTTCGTCCCGAATAGGCACAGTTCCCGTTCCGTAGGGGGCCAGCCGCTCCAAATGTACAACTTTCATCTTCGACCTTGGACTGTCGCTCCTCTGGATGCGATAAACCACATCATTTATTTTCGTGGCAATCTTGTAGGGTCCTTCCCAGTGCGTTTGCAAGTTGGGGCATAGTCCTTTCTTTCGTTGTGGGTTGAACAATAGTACCAGTTGCCCTTCTTGAAACCCATCGGTATTTGCCGCTCGATCGTACCTTGCCTTCATGCGGTTGCTAACCATTTTTATTCGATGGCGAACTGCATCGTGGACTTTACCAAAAGAGTTTTGACTGTCTTCATCTTGGTTCACAACGTCGTTTGGGGTAGCACCGAATATCAAATCGCCAGGTAGCTTTAATTCATTTCCGAAGAGAACTTTGGCTGGGGTCCGGGATGTGGAATCATGAATGGCCGATCTATAAGCCAGTAAAAACTTTGGAATATGTTCATCCCAGTCTCGTTGGCCACTGTCCACCACTTTCCGTAGATGTTCTTCAAGGGTGCGATTGAATCTTTCCACCATGCCATCTGATTGTGGATGTAGGGGCGTCGTTCTGGTTTTCTTGATTCCGTAGGAGTCACACATTTCCTTGAAGATCGCTGATTCAAAATTCCTACCTTGATCGGAATGAACCTCAGATGGAACACCATAGCGACAAATCCAATTTTTGCTGAACACATCCACAATTGTCCTGGCTTCTTGATTTGGGATAGCATAAACCTCTGGCCATTTGGTGAAGTAATCCATGACCACTAAGACATGCCGGTTCCCAGAGTCGCTTGTTGGGAACGGTCCAGCTACATCCATTGCGATTCTTTCAAAAGGGGCTCCTGAATTATACTGCTGCATGTAGCCTCGACTCTTCCGTGTTGGACCTTTAGCTCTTATGCACCTTTCACTATTGGCGATCCAGTCGGCAATGGATTTTTGACAGGCGACCCAGTAGAATCTCTGCTTTACCTTTTCAGCGGTCTTTGCTATGCCAAGATGTCCTCCACTTGGCCCATCGTGAAACTCCGACAAGACATCTCTTATTTTGGAGTCTGGGACGACGATCAAGTTCCGGTGAGATATACCGCGACTAGGTCGCTTGCCCGTTTCTATGGCCGAAATTATTTTGCCCAGAATGGGATCTCTTCGTTGTTCCGTCGACCAATCTTCACCCGACTCAAACTGCAATAATCGGACATCAACGATATTCTCTTTACACTCAGCCTTTGAGGAATGCCTGCATTCTACCTTGCATGGCCGACGAGACAGGGCATCAGCATTACCGTGTTTTCCGCCTTTTCTGTGCTCGATTCTGAAGTCATAACTCTGGAGCCTCTCGATCCAACGGGCTAGTTGACCTTCCGGATTTTTAAACTGCAGCAACCATTGGAGAGCAGCGTGGTCGGTCCTCAGCAGGAAATGCTGGCCATATAGGTATTTGTGGAAGTGTTTAACGCTCTCAAGGACAGCAAGCAGCTCTCTACTCGTCACACAGTAATTCCTCTCAGGTTTCGACAATGTCCGGCTGTAGTACCCGATGACTTTTTCCTGTCCGTCGATTTCCTGGGAAAGGACGCCACCGATGTCGCACGCACTTGCGTCTGTGTCCAGAGCAAACTTGCCGCCAGGTATAGGGTATGCCAAAATGGGGGCTCTGCATAGCATGTCTTTGAGCTTTCTGAATGCCTCTTCTTGGTCGTTGCCCCACTGAAACCTCTGGCCTTTTTGCGTCAAGCGGTGTAGACAGGCGGCGATGTTGGCAAAATTTGGGACAAATCGACGGTAGTAGGTGCAGAGACCCAGAAAGCTTTGCAGCTCATGGAGATTTCGGGGCTGCGGCCAATCTCTGACGGCTTGAATTTTCTCATTATCCGTCGATATGCCCTCTGGCGTCACGTGGTGCCCCAGGAACTTCACCTCTCGTTGGAAGAGACTGCACTTCTTTGGATTTAACTTGAGACCTGAAGACAAAAGCTGCTGTAGAACATCCTTTAAGTTCTTGATGTGTTCGTCGAAGTTGCGTCCCATGACTACGAAGTTGCGTCCCATGACTGCAGCCCTTTTAACACACGCTCCATCAGCCTTTCAAATGTAGCCGGGGCGTTGCAGAGTCCGAATGGCATGACATTGAACTGCCAGAGACCCCCATTAACGCCAAACGCTGTTTTCTCTTTATCTTTCTCGGCGATCTCTACTTGCCAGTACCCACTCTGCAGGTCGAGGGTGGAGAACCATGACGTCCCGGCTAATTTGTCCAATGTGTCGTCGATTCTTGGGAGCGGATTGCTGTCTTTCTTGGTGACATCATTCAACTTTCGGTAGTCCACACAAAATCGGGTGCTTCCGTCTTTCTTCTTGACCAATACCACTGGGGAGCACCACGGACTTGACGATGGTTCTATTACACCACTCTTTTCCATTTCACTTATCAGCTTCGTCTCTTTTTGCCAGGGGAACACTTCTTGGAGGCTGTTTAATGGGTCTCGCGTCTGCTGTATTGATTTCATGCTTCATCACTGATGTTCTTCCTTAGTGCTCTTTTGTCAACGCAAAGGTAGAGGCATATCTCCATAATAGCTGCTTAGCCTTGTTCCTCTCGGAAGGTGATAATTGGTGTGTCCACTCTTTTATGTAGCCGTCGAGGTGCTTCTTCTCCATGGCTGCTGGCTTTTCGGTGCTAGTTTCCAAATTAACTACAGCTTCAGCTGGTGTGCATTGTCCAACATCGGAAAATTGGCAAATTTGCTCTTGCTTGTTTGACAGGTTCAAAACTCTAACAGGAATCAATCCGTCCTTGTTGCTTTTCACCAGGGCATTCGCTATTAGTATGTTACTGTTTATGTTTTCTGCTGGTTCCACCACCCACAACTTCTCGGCTCCACAATCTCCATTCATTGGTACCCATATTATTGCTTCGGCACAGGGCGGTATTATCTCTGGATGGTCCGTAGTCAGACGTCTAATGGGTGTACTTTCATCGTAGCCCACGTTTAACGGAATTTCGACGTTAGACCAGGTCATCACACGCTCTTTCATATCCAGATTGATACCAAAGGCAATCATAAAATCAGCGCCTATTATCACTTCGTCTATGATATCAGCAACTATAAACTCGTAATTCTCCGATTTATTGGCAATAGTTACTCTCAGGGTAATCTTGCCGTGTACTGCCGCGGGCTCCCCCGTTGCTGTGCGCAGTCTGACTCCATTTATTTGCGTTACTTTTCCCTTTACCAGATCTGATCTTATGATGGACTTTGATGCGCCAGTATCTAACGTCAGAACTCGCTTATCACCATTGATGTACCCAGTTGTCGTTAGGTTGTGACTTTTCTGTTGTACTATTGCTATGGAGATTGTGGGGCCATCGTCGATGGGAGCCAATTCATGCCCCGCTGGACTGGCTCGATTTAGTTTAACGGTGACTCATTGGTGGATTGTTGAGCCATTCTTCTACCATCTTTCGTTGGAGGTGGTGACGATGGCCTGGATCGTTTGCGCTTAGATCTGCATTCGCGCGCAATATGACCTGCTTTATCGCAGTTGTAGCATCTAACCCTGGGCTTAGTCATCCCAACTAACTTTGTTTCTTCTATTACCCGCCTCATGGCGTCTTCGATCGAGTTAACGAGAGATTTGGGTTCGCAACCTTCGGTCTCCAGTAGTCTTGTGGGTCTGGGGCTTAACAATTATTCTTGCCGTCTCTTGGGCAAGGGCAAACGACACGGTTTCGGCAAATGACGCTTTTGGTGACGCATATGTTGCACATTTAATCTCAGGGTCACGTATGCCATTCACAAACTTACATTGAGTGAACAATAACAACAACACATATACAGGCGAGGGAGTAACAAAGAAAGAGGAATTAAGCGATCATCAATGATGATGTTTAACAAGAATTGTACGTCAATAACAAAATAGAAAATGAAAGAGGAAATGGAAGGATGTAGAAAAATCTATACAGTAGTTGTTGTTGTGAAGTTATTCGAATAAACTGCGTAGTAGAAATTTACGTTACAATTCAAATTCTTAAATTAACGGAATTCATCTAAATTAACTTAAATCTAAAGTTATATTCGTAACAGTATATTTGAAAATAAAATTACTGTTAGAGTACAGGATTGAGACAGTGTTGAAAATTCGAACTCATAAGTACAAAAAGACCTAAATATGGTACAATTTGGATCTATGTTAACGGATAGGGCTGCAATTCTAAATTTTGCCATTAAAAATAGTTTTGGAGTGGGAAATTGAGAAGTTTTAGAAATTCGTACTAACGTCTACGAAATGTAATAAATGGTATTAAATTTGATACAATTTGGATGTAGGTGAACGGATAGAGTTGGTATCTTTAAATGTGTACTTAACGTTATTATTGGAGTGCATGACTGAGGTAGTTTTGGAAATTCGTACTTATGGGTACGAAAAGCAATTTACAATTTGGACTTGAGTGAACGGTTAGAACTTGAATTCTGAAAGTTGCCACTTATGTTACTGTGGGAGTGTAGGAAAAGTACAGAATGACACCAAATCTGGTACAATTTGGAGAACAGATTGATATTGCTTACGATTGCTATTTGAAAGCAGGTTTGGAATATTTAGATAGGTTTTGAATATGGGTACGAAAAGTACAAAATGGTACCAAATCTGGTATAATTTGTTTTTTAATGAACAGACAGAGCAGGAATTCTTAAATTTGGACTTACGATTATTATTTGAAAGCTGGATTGAGGTACATTTGGAAATTTGTACTTTTGAGTACGAAAAGTACTAAATTTGGTACAATTTGGACTTTGGTCGAATTAAGATTACTGTTAGAGTGTAGGATTGATGTAGTTTTAGAAATTCTTACTTAGGAGTATGAAAAGAAAGAGTTAGAGTTAGAAAGAAGTACCAAGGGGGTAACTGGAAGTAACTGGTACTAAATTTAGTGGTGGTAGTCTTAAAAATGCGTACTTATGTGTTCGAAAAGTGCAAAATGAAACTAAATGTGGAACATGTACGTATTTGCTAAAATCTGATCTATTTTTAATTTGTGTAATAAAATAAAAAAAGAGATTTCGGAAAATAGTGCTTATATATATGAAGAGTACTGAAAACATGATATTAGATGTAGGAATAGAGGTGGAATTCAGAACTATAGTACAACAAATCATACAGTATTCACGATTTCCATATGAAATATTTTTTTTGTATTCCCTTTCCGCATACGAAGTAGCGGGCACTTTGGTAGTGGTCTAATAGAAGATATCAAATAAAGGGTAGAACTTTTCTCGGGACTTTAATACAACTAAATTTTGTTAGAAATAAGTAACATGTTAGACTGGCCGAACAAGTAAATGAATTGGTCGGAACCTTTGCATGGAAGCTATGTCATTGTAATTTGTCTATCAGGACGTACTATTTCATCCTTTGAGAATACGAAATTACAAATTACACTCCCCAGTTGGATATGCTAAAGGCCCCAGTCTCCCTGGAACTTTAACGTAACGAAAATAAAATATGGGTCTCAGTTTAACATGGCATGATATTTAATGAAGAAGATCTTTTACCACCAAGAACCCAGAACGTTATAAAAAGGAGCGCTATATTGGAAATTTTGTATCAAACAGTGTTTAATTCACCATGAAATTGAAATACCAAAATTAATATAGGGTTGATACAATGTGTCCGAAAATTTGTTTCTACTAAAACAATTTTATGCATACAAATCATGGTATAATAATAGAAGGTAACAGCATGTGTTGTTGTACAAAAAACGATACAACAACCACATGGAAATTTGTTTTTGTAAGTTCTACTAGTGTCAACTCATTTGACAGAAAAATGTAAACAAATAAACAAATTATCATCAAATTATTTTTATTTTGAAAATGAAATATTTTCGAATCCTCAAAATAAAAATTGAAAAACATGAATGAAAATCTATCAAATTTATATTTCTATCGCTTCCACATGTTTCCTATAATTGAGCCATTGCCATATATATGTGTAACACATATGAAAATGCTGGGAATAGCGAGTTATTCCTTGAATAAAGATTTGCTTCCTCAAACTTTCCCAGCAGGCAGATTGAGTAAATTGAATACAGGAGCACATTTAATAAAGAACAATTTCAAATTGTATGCGTTCCCAATTTTCCTGTTGGGTGATTTTTAAAAACATAATTTGTCAAATTGATATTGACACTAGTATTACGTTGGAATCAAATCAGCTGGGATTTGCTGTTACCTTTTATAATTGTACCATGCATACAAATAATCAAATTCCGAAAGAAATCAGAATGTCAAATTACAGTCAATTCCCATAGTAAAGGAGTTTACGAGCATGAAAATGCATAAAATCGTGGGCACAATGTCAAAATATGAATATATATTGAAAATATTTGTGATTTTTTAACTTAATTGCCAAATTATAGCAATTTTGCTAAAAAATCACATAGAACCATCAAAATACCTAAAATTGGGAAGACCTTTTTCAATGTTAAAACATTGGATCTACAATCTTCTACGAAGAAGTTTTTTCTCAGCACGAATCTAGAATGCTAATACCGATCGATTTTCGGGGTGACGATTATTTTGCTTTTCGGAAGTACGATAGGTATTAAACCTTCCAGTTATTTACCCCTCAGGATTTTGGCAATTTTATATTAAATTTGTCATTCCGTTTGTAACACCTCGATATATTCACTGGAGACACCATAAAATGTATATACTCTCATTCAGAATCGGTTGAAATCGGAGGAAAACCCCCAATGTTTAAGATAGAGCTTTGAAAATTTGCACATTACATTGTTACTACTCCTAGGAAGTTTCGAATTGAAAATTAAATATATAGGCCCATATTACGTTATTTTAAGCATTTTTTCAACCGAAATGGGAATGGATATTTAGGGTTCACATTTGGTCTTTATGCCAAAAATAATCAATATTGGTCCCCTTTTTTGGATAGCTCCCAAATTTCGTTATCGTTTTCTGGTGGTTGTTGTATTTTGCTCTAATTAGTATTTGGATTCTCATTGGATAGAAAATCTACAAACCAAAAACTATGAGGAATAACACCCATCATTCGGTATTTTGGGCATGTTTTTCTGCCGAATTAGCTAATTTGAGCATATAAAAGTCCCGATCTTTTTTATGTATTTCGAATGTCCATTTTATAGTTGAGAGTGTAAAAAGTTCGTCCCGGTCGAATATTTTCTTTTTATAACAATTAAAAATAAATTTATTTTCATAATTCAACGATAGCCGAAAATACAGCTGTCAATTAACAAAACGTTCTTGATCTCATTTTCAATTTCCGAATGTATGAAAGTATAAACAATTGCAAAGATATTGGATATTAAATCTAAAATAGTAAATGTAAATTATTGATTGTTTTTGGGCTAAATTTATCCACGCTACAGAAACGTTTACTAACAGCTTTCTATAGCTGTCATAGTATTTGTTTTTATTAACTGAAACTGAAATACAAGAAATGTCTGTTTGTGCCGAAACACGCCAATTTTATTTGATGGTAGATGATATCATAGCCTAGCCAATACCAAATAACAATATAATTCGAATCAAATCAAAAAGTAAAATTTGGAGGAGGTGGGAAAGCGCACAACTTGTCTGTTTACTTTCCAGCAAGTCATTGGCCCAACAAATTAAAATTGGGACTATTGTATGTATTACTACATACTACTACATGAATTACTACAACATTTGTAAACAATGAAATTCTGTTTAGTATGGCAAAAAATTTTACATAAATTTAATTTTTTTAAATAAATTTTTAATGCTTTAATACATGACATAAGAATTTGTATAAACATTTTACGACATTTGAAAATAATTTGACGAATTCTATGAGGAAATGTCTTTTTACGATTCTAGTTTGAATACATATTATTATTATATTGAAGAAACTCCAAACGACCAGATTTACAATAATGTTGGCTACTCCTGGTTTAGGAACTACTTCCAGCTTATGTTCTAGTCCATTAACTTGGGCAAGCGTGGGCAATGATCTTAAGCCTTCAGTGTTCGCTTTAACGAATCAGAGCCGGTTAGTCCAGGACTCGGAGTGAAGCGATTTTATTGAAATTTGATTGAGCTTAGGTACTACTTATGAGAAGCAAGATCATCGTCTAGTATTGGTTGTGTAATAATGTAGTAGATTCAGAGATGTAGTTTTTAGTACTATTTACAAAATATTTACATAGTTAACCGTTAATTCAAATATTTAAATAAGAGTTGTATTTAAATGATTTATAAAATATATGTGTTTATTCTATAGCAAATAATATTTGAAAAAGCTGAGTTGATTCGCTTCAATATTATTTTATATGGAATGTAATATCTCATTTTTGTTGTTTTGACTTACTGTACGTTTTTATATGAATCACACATTTTGCGAACAATTTGAAAATCCTTTTGAATTTTCTTTAAAGTTTTTCGATATTTATTTTCTAATATATGAAAGAATTTAGAATCATTATTTAAATACATTGACATTTTCTAGTGGTATTTAAATGTAATAACATTTTTTCCATTCCTTCCCATTTCAGACATGGTAATATGCCTTATGATATTGGTGGCAGGCATTTCAATAATATGGAGTATTTCGATACACATAATATCGGCTGATTTCTATAATGGTTTTATTGGTGCCAAACTAGCATTTCGTGAAAGAGATTTCACGCAAATGGACAACAATGAAAAGGATCTCTTCTATCATGACTTGGGTAGAATTATCAATGAGACATATACCGAAGCGGCCTTAGATGATATAAAACCAGATGCCTTAGTGATGCCTAAACTGGAAGATGCAGATAAATGTGAATAAACTTTATATTTCAATATAAGAAAAATAATCCCAACATGTTGTTAATTTTTACAGTTGCCAATACAAAACCAAAAGTCCGCAAAATTGCCCATGTCTTTCAGACAAGCAATTCCAAAGTACCTGATACACCGTCAATAACAACCGATAACGAGGATGCTGATGATGAATCGAATGCACCCAATAAAGTGCCAAAAATTGTATTCAATGTGGAAAAAGATCGTAGATATTTAGCACACAGTAAGTAATCATTGCTATATATACATTATTTGACTGATTTTTTGTAATTTGTTTTTAGTGACAATTGATATTCATCAGACCCGCTGGCCACAAAACCTTGCTGTACAATATATCTATGGTTTTCCATTTCTATCAGAAATTGTGGCCATAGTATGGACTGCAATGTGTTTAATATTTCAGTCGGGTGTCAAAAAACAATGGTGAGTTCTGGGAGATTTTGATTTTATGTAAAAGATTATTTAAAACGATATATATGTATTACGCCGTTCCCTTGGCCGTCGTTATTATCTTTTTCGACTACATTTAAAAACGTACATTCCATATTAGCTAAGAACTAAGAATATTCTATTGTTCGAAATTTATTTCGATTTCCCCTTATAAATTAGAAAAATTTTGGAGTTATATGGATATTAAAGTCATCACAGCCAGAAAAACAAAATTCCTAACTCTATGAAATTCTGTCCTCTTATTCATGCAGGAGTTTGTGCTTATAACGATATTGTTCTTGGCCGTTAATATATTAACGGTTGAAACTAAGTTACATTAAAAATAAAGCATACTTTCAGGCGCAACATATATTTGTGTCATTGTAAAGCCCTCTTAAAATAATTGTGAGTTTATATTTTTATACCCTTCACTGTGGTGAATATACATAGTATAACTAACTGAGTCAATTTATGCATGTCCGTCCATCTGTCTGCCCATGTTAAATTGTAAACAAAGTATGGGTCACCCTTATGATCCGAACTGGATGAAACTTGGCACAGCTCATTTATTTGACCCAAGGACGAACCCTATTGAAATTGGAGAAAATCGGTTGAGATTTTGATATAGCTCCCATATATATTTTCGTCCGATTTAATGTAAATGGTTCATCAAAGTCCCTATATATCTTTCGATTTGGACGAAATTGTGCATAGCGTATGGAATTATGTTAAGAATGATGTGAGTTAATTTTCGTCCGATTTAATATATGTTTTTCATCAAAGTCCCTACATAACTTTCAATTTGCACGAATTTTGGTATAACGTACTTTTTAAAGTCTACAATGATGTGTGTTAGGTCTTGTGAAAATCGGCTCAGATTTAGATATAGTTCCCATATATATTTCCGTCCTATTTAATGTAAGTTGTTCATTAAAGTCCCCATATGTCTTTCGCTTTGTACGAAATTTGGCATAGCGTTCTGAGTTAAGTCTAGAATGATTTGTGTGAAGTTTCCTGAAAAATCGGTTCAGATTTAGATATAGCTCAAATATATATTTTCGTCCGATTTAATGTAAATGGTTCATTAAAGTCCCTATATGTCTTTCGATTTGGACGAAATTTTGCTTAGCGTACTGAATTAAGTTAAGAATGATATATGTTGAGTTTCGTGAAAATCGGTACAGATTATATATAGCTCCCATATATATTTTCGCCCGATTTAATGTAAATGGTGTACCAAAGTCCCCACATATCTTTCGATTTGCACGAAATTCGGTATATCGTACTCAATTTAGTCTAGAATGATGTGTGTTAAGTTTCCTGAAAATCGGTTCAGATTTTTATGTAAATTGTGTACTAAAAACCCAAAGTTTGTCGGGTTGGCACAAAATTTTGTATAATCTACTGAATTTAATATAAATTAATCTATACGAATGAAATGAAATTTAGCATAGGTTACAGAGATGCATGTGTATGGATTGGTGTTAGTCGGTTCACGTATATATAAAGGACACATACTTAAAATCTTTCAATTTCCCTCGAAGGAATAAATTTGCACGAATTTTGGTATAACGTACTTTTTAAAGTCTACAATGATGTGTGTTAGGTCTTGTGAAAATCGGTTCAGATTTAGATATAGTTCCCATATATATTTCCGTCCTATTTAATGTAAGTTGTTCATTAAAGTCCCCATATATCTTTCGCTTTGTACGAAATTTGGCATAGCGTTCTGAATTAAGTCTAGAATGATTTGTGTGAAGTTTCCTGAAAATCGGTTCAGATTAATTTATAGCTCAAATATATATTTTCGTCCGATTTAATGTAAATGGTTCATTAAAGTCCCTATATGTCTTTCGATTTGGACGGAATTGTGCATAGCGTACTGAATTAAGTTAAGAATGAGTTTCTTGAAAATCGGTTCAGATTAGATATAGCTCCCATATATATTTTCGCCCGATTTAATGTAAATGGTGTACCAAAGTCCCCACATATCTTTCGATTTGCACGAAATTGGGTATATCGTACTCAATTTAGTCTAGAATGATGTGTGTTAAGTTTCCGGTTCAGATATTTATGTAAATTGTGTACTAAAAACCCAAAGTTTGTCGGGTTGGCACATAATTTTGTATAATCTATTGAATTTAATATAAATTAATCTGTACGAATGAAATGAAATTTAGCATAGGTTACAGAGATGCATATGTATGGATTGGTGTTAGTCGGTTCACGTATATATAAAGGTCACATACTTCAAATCTTTCAATTTCCCTCGAAGGAATATAGATTGAATTGATGCTTATAAAAAATTATGGCTTTAAAAATAAATATACTTACATATTGTAAGTAAAATCGTGCATATTAATTTAAGATCAACACCTATTTTAAAATTATTTACGAAACTTACATAAGTATCCATAATTCTAAGAAAATTTTATTTTTTACTCTTTCAGGGGACTACCGAAACCGTGGCGCATCGTGGTTCCCTCAATAATAATGTTCACAATAATGACTGTAGCAAATCTAAGCTATTTGATATTAGCTAATGGCTTCGTAAAGACTTTTTGCAATGACTTAAGAGGCAATCTCAGTAAACCAGATGCCATAAGGTAACTAAGTTATCATGATTAAATATATTGAAACCCTTTTTCTAACATCCACTCTGTCTTTCCTTGCAGCTGTGGTGATGCCATGTCTGTTTTGAGACCCCTAATTCGACCACATGACCTATCTCATCAAGTGTACTTAATGCTGTTCAAGGGTTCATATATCGTAGCCATGATCCTTTGGATAATAGCACTATTGATTATGCTGTTACGATTCATATTGGCCATTGATTTTCAAATGGTCGATATCGAGACAAGCTTTGATCGTGAAATGCGTGAAGGTAATTTTAGAGAACGAGATTTTGTTGAAGTACTGCTAAGTTCACCACAACATTTGAAAACACCACAGTTGGGAACCAAAGATGAACGTCATCGCTCGGAAGACGATTTTCAGAGTGCAAAATCACACATAAGCGAGGCGGCAACACCTTTACTCGATAACTTGGCCACAAATGTACCTCTGACCATGGGTGAAAGAAGAACTTAATCGCTTACAATGAGCAGCATTTCTGTAAATCAATCTCATAGAATACACACTGCGATATGTAAATCTATTTTTTACTGAAATCTCAGGTATAAATGTTTCGACACTGCGATTATTAGTTATTATTTGTGTTTTGAATTCCAGTAATCCATAAACAAGTGGTATTCACATTTGGCCGTATAGGTCAATAGATTCCAATTAATATGTTCCATAAAGTGCCTCGAAATTGTTTTGTATTCAACAAAATAAGATTATTTTTTTCTAAAGATAACGAACTATGATTTTAATTACTATTTAAAAAACAGAAAATTATTTTATTTATAGTTTTTTATTTAAAAATAAAATTACATTTTTTTAATGTATGTATGTGTTTGTGCAACATATGTGAGTCTTTGTGTATATTTATCTTCATTCTTTCCTTTTTATATAGATATATAAATGTATGTATAACCACACGGTGTAACATTAATAAAAATACAATATTTTTACCAAAAATTGTTATTTTTTAATCTCAACCGTTCAACGGATTTAGTTTTGGGGAATGAATATACCATCTTACAACAATTTCATGGTAATTGTCTTAGTTTCCAAATAATTGTCCAAACCATCCTTTCCCAATTCACGACCAATGCCGGATTGTTTGAAACCGCCGAATGGGGTTTGTGGCAAAACAGCATCGTAGCAATTGATCCATACGGAACCGGCATCAACATTGTTGGCGAAATGCAGAGCCTTGTTGATGTCATTAGTAATGACACCAGCAGCCAGGCCATAATTGGTATTATTGGCACGATCGATCATTTCCTCGATGTTGCTGAATTTGATGATGGACTGAACGGGACCAAAGATCTGTGAATGAAATAAATACAAAAAATCGGTTATTATTGGAAATTTGACAAAGCTACAAAGGTGCTAATTTTTCAGTACAACAAAATCTCTTTTTCGAATGACCCCAGCTTAAGATTTTTGCAGTCTTTGCCACTACCTTAAGACGTAATATCTTGAATGAAGTAATGACTGCATGTCATTCAACCTCAACTGTAATTACATTTTTTATATTTGGACCATCTGGTTCTATATAGAGAAGCTCCTATGATAGAGGAAGTCATGGTTTACCAGTCAAAGATTTAGATTGTCAATAATATAGACGACAGAAAAGGACAAATGGAACATAACTGAATAGAATCTACTCTCTATTTTCTCCTCGTAAACTAGAGGTTGAAATGTTAAAATGTTGCATTCATCACAGGGCACTGGAATATTAAATTAACTAACATAAAACTATCCTATCCCTACGTTTTGTTACAAAATACATCGACTGTTCGGTATATATAATTTAACCGTTTTCTCTGAAATATGTTTCATAACTATATGCCGCATCTCGGAGTATGTTATTCAAAATAATCTACGTCTATTCTCACCTACTTCATAAAACCGAAATATCTGTGAGTAACCCACACGAGTTTATTAATTGTATCCGATCGGAAATTGTAATACTTTACTGTACCCCAAAATATTTAAAGTATCCAATCTCAACTTACTTCTTCTTGGGCAATTTTCATGTCATCAGTAACATCTGAAAATACTGTTGGTTCAATAAAGTAGCCAACATCTCCGATACGTTTGCCACCACATTGCAGTTTGGCACCTTGGGATTTGCCACTTTCAATGTAACCCAAGACTTTGGTCATCATTTCCTCATCAATTTGTGGTCCTTGGACAACATCCTTATCGAATGGATTGCCTACTTTACGAGTCTTAGCCTTGGCTACGGCCTTTGCAACAAATGCATCGTAGATCTTCTCATGAACATAGGTGCGGCTACCGGCACAGCAACATTGACCATGATTTGTGAAAATAGCTTCACTGGTAATGTCTACAGCCAAATCAACTGAAATAAAATAAATTTTATTTAAGAAAAATATACATAAACGAAAATTAATAGCAAAAACATACGGTCGGCATCATCGAATACCACCAATGGACTTTTACCGCCCAATTCCAATGATACGCGCTTAAGATTTGATTTAGCAGCAGCTGCCATAATAATGCGACCAACCTCAACGGAACCAGTAAATGCCACCTTCTTGATGTCAGGATGTTCAGAAATGGCAGCACCGGCGGTAGGACCAAAGCCGTTAATGATGTTAATAACACCTGCTGGGAAACCAGCCTCCTTGGCCAAAGCAGCCATATGTAGGGCAGACAATGGGGTTTGTTCGGCAGGCTTCATGACAATTGTACAACCAGCAGCCAATGCGGGACCCCATTTCCAGGACAACATTAAAATTGGATAATTCCAGGGAATAATTTGTCCAACGACACCAATTGGCTCTTTGCGGGTCATGGAAACCAACTCACCAGCAGGAATGGTATCACCAAAGAATTTGTCAGTCCAGCCAGCATAATATTTCAATGTGACAATGGCAGTCTCCACATCGAATAGGGCATCAGCATAAGTCTTGCCATTATCACGAGTTTCAATGTTAGCCAGGAAAATCTTGTCGCGTTCCATCAGATCGCATAGTCTGTAAATGTGATATGGATTTTGTATAATAAAATGTTATTAGAGGTCTTTTGAAAACATACTTGAGCATCAATTCGGTACGTTGCAAAGGACTCATTTTGCGCCATGGTGAATTTCTGTGGAATGCTTTCTTGGCAGCTTCTACAGCCAAATCAACATCGGCCTATAAAGAAGAACATTAAAAAAATCGTTTTAGGAGACAATTTAATTTCTATTAAGTAATTGTAAGATTTTACCTTATCGCCCTGAGCAACTTGAGCAATAACCTTACCAGTGGCAGGTTCTACAGTTGGGAAAGTTTTGCCCGATTTGGCATCAACAAATTCATTGTTAATGAAAAGCTAAAATATAAAAGAAAATAATTAAAATCTAATAGTTATGTAGGAATCTGAAATCTGAAAAAATTAAGAGCTTAAATAAATGGTACTATTTATTATTTAAATCCCAGTTCCAGTATTTTTTGTTTTTTTTTTTTTCATTTTATTGTAGTATTTTATTCTCTGACAAAAAAACAAATTAAGTATTTAAATCTTATATTTATTTCATTAACAATAATTAATTACACAGCCTGAGGTAGATAAAGTGCATATTTCTTGGGGGCCTTTTTTTATTAAGTTGATCCGGTGCAATGATTCAGAAGGATGCAACTTTGTTTTTCTTAATCCAATTAATTATGGTTCATTTAACATTATTTAACAACGATGTTCTATTAATATGATTTAATGTACTTAATCATAACTGAAATTCCGAAAGCAATTCAAACAAGGGCTAGACATTTTTACTCTTCATATTAGCACAGCGTTATTTCAAGCTTTCACTTTTTTGTCAATGTGAACAACAGTTCATCAGAAGTTTCTCGGTTGAATTGCATTCTGCATGCATGACAATAAAGATAATACTTGTACTGATTTGTATATGTCAACATTGAACAATTAATGTCAATTCATATTGTAGCAGTATTGCTTTATTAAGCGTTTGTTATGACAGATGGACGATATTATTTATAGTAGATTTCGATTATCACCTACACATGTTTAAGGATTTGTTTAAACAATTACCTTACCGTAATTGAATTCTAAATGGTAAAGTTATTACCGGCACGCATCCAAGTGATAATTTGTTAAATGTATGTCTGTCAGAAACACTTAAGAACAACTTAATGGAATAACACTACATAGTTGGATATTAATTTAATAAGAAATGTGTTACTTTGTATAAATTAAATTATTTATTTAAATTGACGTAAACGAAATTGCAGTCCAATTTCATAATTTTGCACAAGCCTATAATTTCAAAATTTTATTTCATATTGAACATTTCCCATTCGGTTCAAAACGTGCTTGAGACTTCAACCAAGCAATTTTCTTGGAAGTGCAAATTACAGACTAATCGCATTAAAATCAGCTACCCATCAGAAAAGGCAGAGGGGAACTCCGTTTATGTCAATTCTGTAATACTTCTGTTGATTTGCATGTATTCACATTAAACTATTAATTGTGATTATTTTTTAATGCATTTCACTCGCCAAGCGTTTTTTAATATGACATTATTGTAGTTGATTGAAATTGACACTTTCAACTGAAACTAAATTTGTTTAAACAATTCGTGGTAATAAGTAAACCGTGTAAGTCAACTGGTTAACATATTACATGCATATGCATGCATGCAGGTTGTAATTTGTTACAATTCGGTGCCAAAGTGTTAAGGGACTATTGAAAGAAATATAAATAATTATGGTTAAGGGGACCCCCCATCAAAAATTTTGTTGATTTAATTCGAATCTACACTAATTCAAGAACGTCCCTAGAAAATTTTAAGTGAAAATATCAAGAGCTCTTGAAGATATTGCCGATTTATTGTGTCAGCATCAAGTGACGGCTAAAGGGCTTCTCAAACTTTAAACGCGTTTTTCTCTTTTGCGAATGGCGGGCACGATAACTCAAAAACTAATAACCCAATCGATACCAAATTTTTACACGTTTCTCTGTGAGTGTATAGCTATCGTATGAACTAGGATAAAGCCAATCGGTAAAGATATTCCTTATTTTTTAACTTGGTTTTTGGTCAAAAATCGGCGATTTTCCAGAAATATTTTTTCAAAGGTCCGCCATTTTGATAATTTTAGAGCGAAGTCAATAATCGGATTCCGATGTTCCAGTGAGGAGTTATCATGCCCGCCATCAAAAATAAGGACTTCTCTTTAATTACAAAAAACAACAACAAAACAATTACAAAATTTTTTGTAAATTATTTTTCTTCTTCTTTAAATCTTCATATATATATGTGCAAAGTTGCAAACCTTAACAAGCATTGGTATTGATTTACTAGCCCATTGAAAATCTTGAAAAATTAACATCGAGAATGGGGGGGTTCCCTTAAATTGACTGACCAACCTACTACGTGCTCAATGTGTAAAAGCAATAGCTGCTACAACAACTGTATGATTATACCGGTTATATAATTTTTATAAAAATGTATCTCATATTTAATTTTGTAAATAAAAATAAATGTGTATATCAATATATGAATAAAAACAATTTGGGGATCGGCCAGTGGACAGGTTATTAATTTCGCTAAAATTTAGATTTTATAAATGAGCGCGTCTAGAACTATCGTTCTGTGCACACCCCTTAGAACTACATATACACAAACAAGCCAAATCTAGGGTAACATTGACAGAGATTTTGAACTATCATTCTTATCAGACAGATTTTTATTTTTGGTGGCTTAGAATACGATCAGAATATAAATTACTTTATTTTATTATATGTTCAAAAATAAAAGTGTTGACAAATTATTATCACGATTTTTATTGCAAATATTGTCTATTTATATCATTGTGCATACAGCATGTCCACAAGATGATTTTTAAATTTTTTCATTATACATTGTTTTTTAATAATGGACCAAAAACAATTAAAACTTGTTTGAATAGACAAACGTAAACAAATAAAAGTTCCTAATTTTGTCGACATAATTAGAATATGTGTGTGTATGTTTATGTGATATAGGTCTCGCTATGACAGCATTTTGTTTAATAAAAATGGGGGCGTGGCCTGTTTTGTATTAACAACTGCGATTTTGTATTTCTTTACTTATTGAGGAGTTTTTATTGGAATGTTTGTGGTTCCACGCCATGGCCTTAAATTCATTTTTTGTCACCAGATATAAATCTCTGGATCAGATTTGGGCCGAAGAGTACTAAGTGAAAAAGTTCAGATGTCGATATAGCTCCCATATATCATAAATGGACAACAATTCAATGTAGGATCTCTTGAGGCTTCTTTCGTCAAATATAAAATAAATACTAGAGAGATTTTTAACATATATCGGTAGCAATATACATACAAAAATACACGGACATACAACGGATTTTATGTCCTTGACATATAGTGGTGTACGGCATCATAGGGTAAGTGCACCAATAGTCGGCAGGATTTTAGCATTTTAAACGTTTCACCATGCCGAGAACGTTTTTTCACTATATTGTATTTAGGTTCATATATTTCCAAATTTTGTATACTCCCCCTTGCAATAAAAATATGTTTAATTAATTTGTATTAAAGTAGACTAAATTGATAATTAGGTAAAATATTGCCTTTGTGTCAATAGTCGGCACTTTTTTCCACGGCATATCATGTTCCAATAGTCGGCATGTCGTATTTTAGTTAAACAAAAATTATTTATTGAATTAATCTTTCTGCTATTTTCATTAATAAATTATTATTATCGGACGTTTCCATTAGAGTTATATTAAAAAAATTATATAAAATAATTTTACTTATAAAAATATTACAATTATAAAACATTGTGCCGACTTTGGGAACCTTTTATCCATCCAATTCGGCATGGCTAAACAAGGCATTTCAAAGGTTAAAAGAATTTGATATTAAAACCATGGCTTCCATTACGTAGAACCACCCAAATCTGATTTCTTCTAAATTAATCGTTATTTAGAGCACTTATTTGACATTTTTCCAATTTTGGGCCAAAATGATCGAAAAGGTGCTTTTTTTCACCCATATGCCGACTATAGGAAAACCATAAAAATGTTTGTTCCTAAGGGCGGCAACGATAAAAATATCATAATTACAAATATATTTTAATGATTCTAAAGTATTCTCCTTTTTGTTCTTTACAATTACGAAGCAGATCGTTGTGAAAAATATATAATTTGAATATAGTTACAGGTTTTTTGAAATCGACATGCCCACTAATTTTTTCTTAAGAAACATCATTGTCATTGGTGTTGACAAACCTCATTGACCGAATGCCAAATTTTGATGGAATAAATGTACTTAATTCGATTAAATTTCATACAGAGATAGGTTACAGTATTATTGAAGATTATTCAAGGAATTTTTTCATATTTAGTTATAGGATTTTTTAGTTATTTGAAGATATATAGAACAGACGCCGACTATTGGTACAAGCCGGAATTAGGTGCGTTTACCCTATATCGCTCAATTGTTGCAAGACCGGCATAAATCAAAAATGGTGATTTTTGAGTTAATGATGCAAAATTGTTTGGCATATTAGACTTCCTCTGTTCTATGCAAGCGGTGAGTCAATTAACATTTTCTGCAAAATCAATTTTTTATTTATGTCGGTCTTGCAGCAAATGAGTGATAAGTAGTCGGTATACTGAGTGATAAGCTTCTTACTAGGTTTATATTTAGTAACATGTTATACATAGGAACAACTGACCAAATAGTAACAGTGATCAGTCTAAAATTATATGAGGATTTATGTATGCAGATAATGATAGAATTTAGACAGATATGTTCACTATTGCTAAAGTTCGGCCGAACTTAAAGCAATCCTACAAAAACAATGTGGCGTCATAGGGAACTTTTAACGATTATGGTGAAGTGTAGTAGATCTCATGTTTAGATATTCAATAATTTGGTCACTTTTTCAATGGAACAAAAACAATGCTTATTTTGTTCATATCTGCAAAAAATTGTTATAGCATTTGACACCATAATCTTCCTCGAGAACATTTCTTTCAGTGTTCAATTCTTTGTATTTGTTTTGTTTTTTGTTACAGAAAAATAAAACAGATGTTTACGGCGCAGGGCATCAAATTGCAAAAACCGGTATTGCACTGATTCTTGTTTTGCAAAACGAAAACCTCATAATATTTATAATAGAACTTGTAGATTTCTGCCTATCGCAAATCATTTCATACAAACAAATATTTACTGCGTCCATCTTACCTTTGTGTATTTAGGTTCCTCTTGTGGATTTGCCATTTTTTATTGTAGTACGTACACACACACTCTTTGCAGATAGACGCGAATCGAATGGAATATTTTTGCCGGCCGGCTTTCAAATCAAAAACAAAGTTGGAACTGAATCTTTTATTTGGTCGCCAGAAGTTTATATACAGAGCATAACGCACCGCTCTCAGTCGCTCAGATGATAATTCTTTATATACATACGTACATACATATAGACATGATTATTGGAAAGTATGAAATAAATATGTGTGTTAAAATAATAGCGTTGCCACATTTTTTCGTAGGTTTATTCCCAAATTATCCCCAACAATGTCGACCATAAACACAAAACCATCCAAAAAAACCAGTGAATGGGGCAGTATAGTCGGACAGGGTCGACTAACTTTCTTTGGTTCTATATTCTGTGTCTTGGTAATATTTCGCGATATTTGCAGCCTCTTGATCGATATTACCCTGACCTATTTTCCAAATTTTATTTTCCCGAGGTGAATATTTACGCCATAAAATAAAAACTTGGTCAATTTAGATTTTGGTTGATTTGATCCTCGGAATATTGACCGATCATAATCTAAACAGCCGTTCTAAGTACTTGGTCCACTTCGCATGTACTACTACTAAATCCACTCGATCTCAAATGGCAATTCCATTGCGTATACGTCACGTTAATCCTGTTTACAAATCCTGTGGATAATATTTGACATTTGAGATCGATTGGATTTCGTAAATCATGGGTATGTTCGATCAGTTGATTGATATGGCGTTATGGCTATGTCATAACTAATTCTACCATAATAGTAAGTTTACATTGTACCGGATTTAGTTCAATTGTTAGTTCTATTGTCTATTTGTCAAACAAATCCTTCAAATCCTTGTTTGTTTTTTTTTATCAGAAAAACATTTTTGCCGATTTTGTCATGCATATTACAGAGCATGGTATAATTATACAAGGTAGTCTCATGCAGTCATATGTTTCCAAATTTTTCATAAATTTGCCTTTGACAGTATTCAGCTTTCAAAATTGAAGTGAAAATATCTTCCTTTAAAATGTACGCATATCATGTGTTCAGTGGCAAAAATTGCTAAATAATTTATATATATAAATATTTTGATGTTCCCTGCCTCTAAAACTTATAAATATAAGAAGTAACAACCATGGTTCAATCCTAAGAGCAATGTTCTTCTTTAGAAAATATATTTTGTTTAATTTATTGAAAATATGCCAATCGACATTTTATTTTTCATATTATTTGTAATTGATATATGAGTCCCAATTTATATTAGGCGAGTTTACTTACGGCAAGTCTTTGACTGTAGGAGAGAGGAGCAAGGGGAATAGAAATGGAAAAAAATTGCTCGTACCGACAATTTTCTGGCAATTCGTTTTGTGTATTTCGTATTTGTTGACATTTTATATTTATTTACATGTGAAAAAACTATTGACATCAAATGAAAAAAGAAATATTTTCGAAACCGAATTGCCTTGTATAGACGCGTGGAGCAAGTTCAAAAGGGAACGATAATAATTGCCGCAAGTAAACTCGCCTAATATAAATCAGGACTGAGTTCCAAATTAAAAAAGGGTTGCCATCATAAAATTCTCAAATGATGAAATGACTACCTTCTGTGATTTTGCCATGATTATAGAACTTCGAATATTTCCACATTGATATTAGTCATACATTGACTAGTGGCAATTTTTTCATATAGAAATAGGTGTTCAAAAAAGACGCATCCGCAATTTTTTTACAATGGAAAAATTAGAAATGCGCGCTTTCATTAAATATTTACTTAAAAAGGGGTGTTAGGTGAAAGTGCTCCTTCATATGCAACAGTAAAAAATTTGGTTGCAGAATTTAAACGTGGTCGTACAAGCATTGAAGCTGAACCAAGTAGTGGACGTCCAAAAATAGCAACAACAATAGAAATTGTCGCCAAAGTGCAATGATCGACGAATAAAAAAGTTCGTGAAATTGCTAATATCATGGACATCTCAAATGAACGAGTCCATTTTTTTGTATGAAGAACTACAGATGAAAAAGCTTTCTTCAAGATGGGTGCCGCATTTGTTAACAGTCGATCGATATGCAACAGTAAAAAATTTGGTTGCAGAATTTAAACGTGGTCGTACAAGCATTGAAGCTGAACCATGTAGTAGACGTCCAAAAATAGCAACAACAATAGAAATTGTCGCCAAAGTGCAATGATCGACGAATAAAAAAGTTCGTGAAATTGCTAATATCATGGACATCTCAAATGAACGAGTCCATTTTTTTGTATGAAGAACTACAGATGAAAAAGCTTTCTTCTATATGGGTGCCGCATTTGTTAACAGTCGATCGATAAAAAACGCATAAGAATGGACATTTCTCAAGCTTGTTTGGATCGTTTTAAGCGAAATAAAATTGATTTTAAGCTTCTTTTCATAGCAATAAATTCAGAGTACTTGTTTTCATCAAGACGACGCACCAGCGCACAAGAGTGTTTTAACAATGCCTAAAATCAAAGAATTAAAGTACGAGTTGCTTGACCACCCACCCTATTGTCCTGATTTAGTTCCCATTGACTTTAACTTGTTCCCAAATCTAAAAAAAAAAATCCTTGTTGGCTAGCGTTTTACCTCAGATGAAGAAGCAATTACAGTTGTAAAACGCTATTTTGAAGACCTTGAGGAGAACGATTTTAATCAAGGGATAGAATTGCTAGAAAAGCGTTGGGCTAAGTGTATTGAAGTTTCAGGAGATTATTTTGCAAAAACAAAATAAAACAATTTTTGAAAACCTAACAATTCTCTTTCATTGATAGGCTAAGAAGTTTCCGGACCGCCCTCGTAACAGTACCCCGTTATATTTGGTAATTTGGTAAAGTTTTCCAACCGAACCTGTTGTATTTCGGTTATTTT